>NW_007577878.1:450595-563219 GCF_000690725.1 Stegastes partitus | reverse complement strand
GACTCCCTGTACTTGTATATATTGTATTGTAATCATAGATACAGCCGAATCCAAAGTAAAGCTGTTCTCATTAACATATTTCTAATTCTGTTGTGAAGTAAGGGAACATATGGAATAGTGGCAGAAACACATCTTACTAGGAATACATGTTAACTAACCTGCTCCTCTGACCTGCTAAAATACTGATTGTATAACCACAAAATCTCATCATCATCATCATCATCATCATCATCATCATCAAATTAGGGACAACTGCTTTGCCGTGAATTCGACTTCATAAAATTTGAAGGTACTACCAGAGTCAGAGAACAATTTTTTTACAGCAAAGACAAAATGAGCTGCTGTTTCTGGTCTGTGAGTTTTCCCTCTGTTAATAGTTCGATAGAAACTAGAATTTTATTTTACTTTTTTTTTTTTGGAGTTACACGACTGATTTTAATATCAAGACCTCTTTAAGAAAAAATAAAAATCTTTTTTTTTTTTTATCATGTTGCTGTTACCTGTTTAACGTTGGTGTTGCACTTTAATATGTGAAACTAACATTTTGTACTCTACTGCAATATAGTTGTCATATAGATTTTCAAAATAAAACAAACTTCAACGTAACTCTCATTTTTGCTTTTTTCCGGAGGAAAATTAACCGTCTAGATGAATCTATTAATCGGTAAAATAGTCGATACATTAATTGACAGAAATTGTGGCAGTCGTAGTGTAACACAGACCCATTGTGGTTTTCTTTCCAGTCAGAACTGCCAGAAGTCAGACCAGTCTTTTCTTTTATTATGAAAGTCCAGACAGCAGGACGTGGTTGGTGATGTCTACCTTGACGCTTGCAGACTCACGCTGTGTTCAGAAACAGTCCGATCAGCCGACCACTGTCCGACCTGCTCCCACAGCGTGACCACACAGACCCTGTCTCCGGACAGGGCTGAGAGCAGCAAGCTAAGTATCAGCTTTCGAGAAGATTTCCTCCAGTAAAAAGGAAAACTGGACGCAAAGGGCAACGAAACCAATGAATATATGTTTTAAACGAAAGGTCGCGATCTCAGGCAGCCTTTTACCGCTTGTTTCTTGAAGCTACAGCTGAGGGAGTCGGTCAAGTGCGGTCAACTTTGGGCTCATCGCTGTTTTTTGTTTGCAACTTTCTCGAGGTAGATGTAACTGCTGGTCTTTCGGACGTTATCACGAGACGAGGTTATTATGTCACCGAGTTTGAACATGTTAGCGTTTAAATGTTTTAGTCAAGTGTTCCCGTGGTTTGCTGCTGGTGGGGGGCATTTCTTGGTTTGTGTGTAAAGTGCGTGTTCGAGATTACTAATTAGATTTTGATGTACATTAAATTAGACGCTCGTGGGCTACTCCGCTACACAGCGCTTAAAGAAAAGGTGACAGTGTGCCGGTGGTGACAGTAAACTCTCAGGAGTGTGGACTCACATTCTCACACACGAGTGAAGACGACTTATGGAGGGGAACTGAGATGTAGTAAATCCGGGATGGAGCTCTTTTGCGGGATGCAAGTACACTCTTGAAGACTGTTGTTGCGTTTTTTGTTTTGTTATAATTAACAACAGAGTTTTAATTAGGGTTTTTTGCCACATAAACTAGCATTACTATTATCAATACATCGATTAAGAAGTGGTCGAAGCTTCGTATCTCACCGCTGGGACGGAACCACAAACAACTGATTTCGCTCGCGCCCAGACCATGGCTTCCATCTCGCGGGACAGCTGCTGCTGGTTGCTCTGGAGACGGACCCTCCTCGCGCTGTGGTTGTGTGCGGTGGGGGCGCGTGCAGCGGAGGATGGGAGCGCCTTCAACGCAGAGGTAAGAACACGGCAGCTACACCACCTTTTTAATCACGCTTATGGACTCAAGTCACTGATAGTAAACAATGAGCAAGCAGAGGTGAGAGGTTTTAGCTCCGCACTTTGACCCGAGAGACATGATGTACAGCAGTGTCCAAAAGCGGGGATTCTCCGCTGCATCATAGGACTATCTTTTGACAAAGTCAGACCAATGAACACAACCACATAACAGCTCTGTTCTAGTTATTCTTCTGACAAGCAATATACTGTCAAATAAACATTACTTTCTAAAATGTATCAAAAATACACCCATTGTACAACATCTGCGTTATGTTACTAGTGTTGAGTGCCTTGTTATTATAATACAGTTAATACACATCATTTTAACTTTCCATTAGCAGAAGTGTGTTGACTGGCAGCTGTACAGTCTACAAAAATAGGACCTCATCCACAGCAGTGACAGTGTAGCAGCCATAGCAGGAGTTTGTATGAACTTCATCTTTACATGGTTCTATTTTTTTTTTTAGCACTACAGGGGTTCTCAAAACTCCATTCACACAGAGAATGCATTTCTACCTCCTTTAGTGACTGGACATGTTTTAGTTAAAATGTGTATGTGTATTAATCACTTTGCTAGACTTAATTAGTCCTCTTTGCTACCCCAGGAGGCATAGTTTAGCGAGGTATTTTGAAAGCCAAGTAATTCTCTCACAACATATCCACTTTAGTCTTTCCTCTTGGGCAGTTATCTCCACCTCTTAACCAGGAAGGACACCAGTGCACATTAACTCCATGTTTATTTAGGTGTGTCACCAGACACCAAAGTATCAAGTTGGGACTTGAACCAGCACTTTTTGGATTTTTGTTGCACCAGTCTAGCGGTTATCCAGCACACTTGTTTGTATTCAAAGACAACTTAGGAGATAGGGGAGACTCCCTACTGGTATGAAGGTGATTAGTGGTGAAGCTTTTGTGTGTTGTTTGACAGAGATTGAGAGACAGACAGACTGACAGACAGAGAGACCTCCCGGTTATTAGAGGTGAGCTTGCATTACTAACCTCAGTGACCGAGCGGCTCTAATTGAGAGGTTACAGCATTTTCTGAGGGGCTATTTTAACATAGCTGTGATCAGTGTTTGTGTGCAGGTGTGTGCTAATGTGTCTTACTGAAACAACAGACAAAGGGTTTCCACTATGTATGAACTAATGAAAAATTCCTAAGTGTGTGGTTATTGCTTAATGTGTGAGTGTGTCAGCATGTGTCAGCTACATTATCTGTGGTTTCTATTTGACATTTGGATTGCTCCATAAACTCATAGACCTCTGAAAGCATAGATTTCTTGTGTGAATTTCAACTTTATTGATGTTGGCTCTTTAAACAAAAGTACACAATAGCTTTATTGGAGAAATCATGCTTGACAGCCTCCAACATGTGATATTGTTGCACTGACAAGAAGAAGCAAACAAAAAAACCCCCACATTGTTAAAAAGAACTGAATGTGTCTGAAAAGCAAGTCAACAATCAATGTCGTTCCACCCAAGCAGATTTATTGGATAACTACAGTATTTTTTTTATTATTTGGACAACTATTTGGATAACTGTTTATTATCACCTGGTTGTTGATCAAACCTGTAAAAAGTCATCTCTGTGTATCAAAGTTACATATTTAGAAGATTTTCCCTTGAAAATAATCTCTTTCTGCTTAGATGTAACTCTGCACTATTGTTTCCTCTAAAATGTGCAGATCTATTAAGTCACCTTCCTTTCTATCCACCTCCATTTAAGGATATTTAATATAAGAAAATACTAAATTTCTCTATGATCAGGGTTCTTGTGCAATGATGCGACATGGTATTTTTCAAATACAAGGAATAGCAATGTTGTTGTGTTGCCTTGGGATAAGTTATATAAGCTCCTGTCATCTGTAGCTTTCCATCTGACCAGTTCAGGCAATTTTAATCAATAATAGCAACAGAAACAATGATAGCTTAGTTGGAAAATCAGCAGTGGTCTAGCAAAAATGGCCATGAGTGCAGGATGTCAGATAAGACTGTAAGTGATGAGTTAAGGAAGAGTTGCTGTGTGTTTGTTGATGGGCCTCCTAATCTCCCACTCATCTTTATGGGAGAGGAGAGGCTGCCTTTATGAAGTCACTAATGGTCACACTGTGTCTTTGTGTCAGATGAATGTTTCTCTGGAGTCGTAGAAGAACATTTGTTTTCACCCGTACCAGCCATAATAAGGGTTATAGAATTTTTATGTGTGAACAGAAAATAGGCCTGAAGTAAAGATTCAGTGGTCACAAGGCGGTAAAGCTCTGCTAGAGATAGGGGTAAAGTAGAACTGAGTGAGTCTTGAACAACATAATCAACATCACTGGTTAAATAAGTTATAAAAATCATTTGGTATCAAAGCAGCCTGAATCTTTAAAAAAAAAGAAGAGACAGTGCTGCATTGTGTTACATTAAACACCTGAGATTTTGTACAGATTGGTCATTTGAAGGTCTGCTTCTCACTCTTTAGTCCATGCTTTTTGAAGTTGGCCAGAAACCTCAACTCCTACTCTGTCTGGACAGAAAGGATGAAGTGGGAGGTTAAAAGAGAGGGATTATTACAGCGTGTGTGACAAGAATGTAAGAAATTTTGATTAAAAAGTGGCAATGTCACAGCATTGGCGGGGAGAAATCTGCGATGTAGGTATTTATGAAAGAGGAAAGGAGGGACAAAGATGGACAAAGTTGTCGGCAACGGTAGCGGTCAGTCTCAGCTGTGCGGCATGTGATGGCTGAATGTGACAGCTGTTCTCTAACTGGGACACACACACACACACATACACACACACACACACACACACACACCGTGCACAGGCATGCCGGGCTTGGGACTCCAAGGCATCCTAGGAAATACAATGGACCCTCTTGTCTGCAGAGAGAGAGCTGTGAGAGAAAACTTGTGAATAGGAGAGAAAGGGGATGAGAGGGCATAGAGAGAAACTTGATAAGAATGGCTTGCTGAATACAGAAAGTGTGCAACAGCGATTTTCAGTTTAAGCAAAGTGAGGAGGACCACAATTGGTGACTATTTCAGCACATGACTAGACAACTTCCTCTAGTCATATTTTCTTTGTATCCGTATAATCTACAACGTGCCGTCTCTTCACATTCCAGTTGCTTCCCCCCCTACTCCGCTGAGCTTTTCTATCACAGTGTCCACAAAGATTCACATTGCTACAGCGATGTGATAAAGCAGGGAAATGGGAACTATGTCTTCGCTTGTATTAAGAAGATTTACCTGTTTGTTTCTGTGCATTTTTGTGTTTTTTTTTCCCCTCTATGCATAGGACTGTAACTCGCAAGAGAGAGGGTGTAGATTATTGAACTTGTTTTACCTGACCGAAACATCAGTCACCAAAAAGTAATTGATCATTTCTGATAAATCAGTTATGGGCTAATTCATTAATCCTTTCTTCTCTATTGTGGATTATTGTTTTGCTTGCAGAAATAGTGGCATTTCTAATCTGTTCATCATGTGGGTCTCATGAAAACTTCAAATTAAAAAAATTCAATTCTCCTCCTCCTCCTTCTCCATCCTTTCTGAATGTCTTTCCTTCTCCCTGCTCCATTTCCTCATCCATCTACTCGGTACAACTTTTGGGGGGGTAAGAGATGGCAGCCGACCAAGCCTCGGAATAAAAGCTCTGTTAGTATCTTGGCTGACATTGTGGTGGACACACACACTCTCTCTCTCTCACACACACACACACACACACACACACACACACACACACACACAGGCTGGCAGGTTTTACAACTCCTTGTATATTGCTGGGCCTGGTTTTGGCAGGTAAGCTCAAGGACTCTTTGAAAGACCATTTAATAGACGAGGCCCAGCAAGTACACACATACACACTCAAGCCTTCTCCCACTCCTCGTGTTGTTTTGTATTCAGCCCAGCTGATGAGGGAAGGAGCGGTCAGACTGAAGTACTTTACTGTTTTAGACGATGGGGTTGAGGGTTCATATGCTTCCATACATCTTCTTAACAGCCCTGCAGCTCTACCCTTGTACCTGACAACAGCCTGTTTTAGATACTTGCCGGTAGGAGACAGAAAGAGTGTGTAGAGATATCAAGTATGTTGGTATACATCCACATACACCATGAAGGTGCAAACATCAGAAGACATGAAGGCAATTCCCTTTTTCATGAAGTGTTATAATCGCTGCAAGACAACCATGTGTAGATACTGGTTACAGAGGAGAGACAGCAAGTGGCTGGATAAAACATGCTACAAGGCAAATCTTGGGTTTTTACTTTATAATTGCTTTTATTTGAATTCAGAGAGGAATTGCAATTTAAATCCGTCGTTTCCATTTCAGTGTCTGCTGTGGTTGAGTGACCATTACCAGCTACATTACAGCATTGCAAAGTGCTTTGTTTTTATCTACAGACAGTATGAAATATGAACAGCATTAGCTGAAATGAAACGACAATCAATAATGCTCATTACTAATCAGCTCTTGAAAGATTTTCTGTCTTTTGGAGACATGTTTTGTGTCATTTAGAAAATCCATTTATTTTCTTAAACCCATCTGCTTGAATCCAACCGAGCAGTGAATTCAGATGAAGCTGCTGTGATGAAACTGAGCTCATCAGTAAGGTGATCTCTGAGTATTTGATTCAGAACCATTACTGTAAACCCTTGAACATTTCCCTGACCAGTGATTGTCCAGTAAGAACTTAGCAACTGTAAAACCAGCCATGTCAAGCCCTTTAAAGTTATGATTTCTCCATGTGCTAATGTAGTGTGCTTTTTTTAATCATCATGTCATGACAAAGAACACAAGAGCATAAAAAAGTGTATTTGGGCTCCAACATAAACACAAAGTCATTCTTAGATAGCATTGCCTTTCAGTCATAATGCATGCAGCCATTAAGTGGTATGTAAGACCCTTATAGTGGGTTCTTGTTTTAAAATGAGTCTGCCAAAGAGTTTTCAACCACATGTTAATTAGTTACTAGCTTCAGCACTACTACCACTGACACCAGTTCATTTAACTTGCCAGAATTCACTCATTTTTCCACGATGAAGCAAGTTTAGATTTTGATGTTAATATTTTGGATTCATTGGGCTGGCTGTTATGATAGGCATATTGCACACACATTGCAACCAATGACCCAAAAGCTTATAACTGTTAAAATGTGAGATGGGTACAGATTTTTAGAAGGACAGAAATTAATAGCAGGGTCTGACGAAGTAATTTCTTTTTACATTACAAATATCACTTTAGAGTGACTGAGGAGCACTCAGACTTCTGTCAAGATAAACAAAACTTAAATACAAAGCCCTGAACATAAAATCATTGTTAGATTAGTTCACTCAGTAACAAATTGAGCTCTGGTAAACTGCCAATTTCAAGAATAAAAAAGGTTCAACTTCAGTTCTAATAATTAGATTGCACTCCTGAGAATTCACAAAATGTGTCTTGTCTGTGTTTAACCACGGATTGACAATGAGGTTTTAGTTTTGCCAAATGATCTGTTTTAGTAGGTGAAACATTTGTTTTAAAGCTTTAGGGAGCAGCTATGTAAAAACACATTAGATATAAATTTTTTATCACAAATTCCCCCCCCTGCAGCAGACAACAGGGATGCATAGCTGTTGCTATTACGATATTTTCTAGTTTGCTAAAAAGTCGTATCCACACATTCCACCTGTACACACTACCTCTGAGCATACCTCTTACTGCCCTTGTGACGTAGCCGCTGTGGAGACACACATTTTTAGCTGTTCTTGGAGTGGTTTGTATTTGCAACCTTGCAGTATAACACTGGCCTAACCCTAACTAAACAGTGAAAACAGGTATGCTAAAGGTGTTTGAGAAGAAGAGCGTTACTGTGTGTATGTGAGTTTGAGTATCTGTGTGTGGGGGAGTGGGAGGGTGAGAGAGAATTTAGTGTTTCAGGAAATGTACGTTTGTGTGTGTGTCAATGGGTGTGTTTCAAGCTTCCTTATCTTAAGACAGAGGTAGGTCAAGGTCATGTCCAGTTCAGCCTTCTCTACACTTCTTTCTGGTCTAACACATTCACACACAACCACACACATTCACTCACAGAGCTGATACATCCAGTACATCCTTGCACTGCCAGAAAGACAGATAATGATGACACGTAATATCCAGAGATCTTTTTACAGCTCTTCACATACAAAGGAAAATGATCTCTGTGTAAATAGGAGGTAATTAGATCACAAATATACAGCAGGCATCAGTTAAAACCCGTGAGAGTGTGTGAGTGAATGAAAACTGCTGGAACAAGAAACTCCCCACATAACCGCCTGACTGTACAAATGTGTTTGTAGAACCGACACAAAGCAGCTCCTCAGGCAAAGCTTTCCAAAGCCTGAGGGCTTAAACACTTTGGATTGTAATCTTTAACCTCCTGATGGCCATAGGATAGACTGTAAAGACAAAGTCTCAGGTGTAGCATAACAAAGAACTTTGCCTCACTACACTGTACCTTTGAGCTACAAATGTTTTTACTAGGAGTGCTTCGATTTTAAGAAATGTCACTGATTTCATTCATTTAAAAAAAAAAAAAGTTTTTATGAATATGTTTTCTAACTTTATGTAGAAACAACAAGGACATGCACAGTAACAGGACTTAAGTTGAAGGCCAATAAACTAATTGCATCTTTCACTCAAGCAACAAGCTTACTGTATATTTATCATCTGCATATATACTGAATGACCTTCCTCGAGTTTTCTCATCAAAGAACCTAATAGACTGTTTTGATGTAAAAACGTAACCTTCAGGCGAAAAGAGAAGAGGTGCTGCTCAAAAAGGCCATATATTTAATGAGTGACAGTCATCATCTCCTACAATAATTGATCACAAAGGATGAGACGCCTTCAGCATCTGTCAGACTAAGATGAGCTGTTGACAGTGATTGATCGATCAGGCATTATGCGTTCACTTTGCGCTGATTAATCACAGCAGCATTGTAAGGACTTGTTTAATGGTAGAAGGACACAACCAGGCAATGTTTTTTTTTTCCCGCGGAGAATGTTGGTAGAAACGTGCTCAGATTAACATTATGTCGAGGTTTGATATCACTAGCTGGGCTGATTTTAATGTGTTACTCAGTGGATGTGTTGATAATATCAGGTCTTTTCATCAGTAAGCGATTGCAAAGAAGAGCACCTTTGCTTTCTTTTTTTGTAGGTGTCTCTCAGGATGAGAGTAAACAGTGTAAATCAAAGAAAGTCAGAGAAGCCTAGTTTGTTTTCATTTGACTGTGTTGACATTTTGTTTGTACAGGACATACAGCAAACAAACAGCAAAGGGTCAGGAGTACCTAACTAGTTGGTGGGCAGTAGAGATATGTCACGACAATGCTTATTACATACAGAGCTTGAGAACTGTGTAAGAGAGAAAGACTGAAAGAGGTGAGTTTGTTTTATGGCTTTAAAGGAGTGGGTAAGTAAATATAGGCATCAGGTAGTATTTTGAATTGTGAAAGATGGATGTTAACTTAGACCTGCACACAGAAAATTTGCACAGCGACAATACAGGCATGAGCAAACACCCTGACTTAGACACACACTTTAGAGACACCCACTGCACCGTGAGTAGGAGTATCTAGTATCCCAGACTACCCAATATGCGAGAGCGTTTCTGTGTGAGAGTGTGTGTGTGTCTACGCATGTGATATTGGGTTTCTACATAACAGGTGGGATAGCCTTTACGTCATCTGTGATTGGGTCAAGTATCACGCTTTCTCCCTCAAGTCTGTCATTAACCCCAACCCCCCCAGCCCTCCTGGTCTCATACTCCCAGAGTACCATCAGATTCAGTAGGCCTCACTGTGTTCTCCTCCCTGCCTTCTTCTTTTTATATACAAAACATTAAATGCAACTCAGTTCACAGTTAAATACATTTAAAATGAACAATGAACTCTCATTCAAGATCAAATAACAAATATGAGTAATAATCCCGTGTTACAAAAGCTGAGGCTAAGGAGAAGACAGACTTTATGGTCTTCAGTGTTCTCTGCTGTAATCAACACAAACTGTTCATGTGCTCATAAAAGAATTGTTTCCATAGCAATGTCTTTCTTTTCATAATTTACTTCTTGATTATATAAAAGTCCCTTGACAGGCATATCTGTGCAGAGTATTCTATATGGGATTAATTGTTGAAATATTCCTTCTCACGATCAGTTTTTATTTTCTCATAATGAGTTTAGATTTAAGTGCATCAGATTGCATGACAGATAATCCTCCTTTTTGCAGCAATTTTCAGTGTTTCCCTCCTGTGTGTCTCCAGTCATGGCTGAGGATGTACGGTTACCTACCCCAGGCCAGCAGACAGATGTCGACCATGCGATCAGCTCAGATCCTGTCTAATGCCATCAGCGACATGCAGCGGTTTTACGGGCTGGAGGTCACAGGACATATGGACTCTCAAACCATCAGGTCAGCAGGGCATAGTTGTGATGTTTTTGTACATTTAGACATACTTAAAAATATGGACCAGCCTTCACTATGCTGCCAGGCAGCATGTTTGGAGACCCAGATTTTGTCTTTACAGCTAATTGTAATGTTTCAATTAGGTTTGTTTGGCCTAGAATGTACAAAAAAATCCTCAGTGGTTTTAAAGAATCTGTATTGTTTTCTCCCTTCTTCAGTAACTGCTGTTAAGCAAGGTGCATATTCTCCCTAGTTGCTTGAGAAGACCTCAGTAGTCTGACTGCACTAGGAACTTCATAGGTATACTTTAAATTAAACAACACAAAAAGTACACAGACATCAACTGGAAAAAGCAGGCGTTTCAACACCATGCTCCCCTTCATCTTTTCTCTTGAGTGCTTCTTCCTTTCAATACACACACATACCTCTTGCCTCCACCTGACTTCTTTCAACTCCTTCAGAGCAATGAGGAGACCCCGCTGTGGTGTGCCTGACAAGTTTGGAGGCCAGATCAAAACCAATGTGCGGCGGAAACGCTATGCCCTCACTGGACATAAATGGAACAAGAGCCACCTCACATACAGGTAACAAATCAGAAAATGTAACCTGTCACAAATGAACAGTATGCAAAGAAAGTCTTACTTTGCTGGAGACTGGTAGTGTAAAACAGTCTATTCCTAGTTGGGACTTACATTTAGTCAGCTTTTGGCTTGCCATTTTTTAGTTTCTGTATTGAGAATGCATTCCTGCCAATGATCCTGCATATTATGCAGGGAACTTGATACACATCGATAGATAAATAGATAGATAGATAGATAGATAGATAGATAGATAGATAGATAGATAGATAGATACTTTATTCATCACCTCGGGGAACGTCAAGGTATACAGTAGCTCACACATGTTACACACAATAGACTGACAGGAACAATGTACAAAAGAGCATGCAATTGAGATGCATTTATAGAAATGTGCAAAAATCATTAGCATTTACAATAAGATGCAAATTGGTGGTATTTACAATAAAATACAATGTTTTGAAAGCACAGAATACAAACAGTAGCATATGCTTGACCTTGCTTGACCTTAAAATGATAAAGCTTGCTTAAATTTAAGATATTTTTGCTATAATCGTTGTCAGACTTGCTGAAATCTCAACATGCTAACAGTGTAAAACTTAAAACTGCTTATGAGTCTACAAAGAAATAGGTTTTTACTTTTTTTTCCCCTCTTGCTCTCTTTGTTCCCATAGTATTCAGAACTACACTCCCAAAATTGGTGAGTACAACTCATACGAGGCCATCCGGCGGGCCTTTAAAGTCTGGGAGAGGGTCACCCCATTGACCTTTGACGAAATCCCCTACCAGGAGATCAAATATGGACGCCGCAAGGAGCCCGACATCATGATCTTCTTCGCCTCAGGTTTTCATGGAGACAGCTCCCCTTTTGATGGGGAGGGGGGCTTCCTAGCTCATGCCTACTTCCCTGGACCTGGAATGGGCGGGGACACACATTTTGACTCTGATGAACCATGGACCATAGGGAACCAGAATGTACAAGGTAAATCATTACTGTCAGTGTAATTTGAAATGTGTAAAGAATGCATTTTAGGGATTTCAGAGGTAATGCTTTGCCGGTAAAAAAGTTACAGCGAAAAGGAATTAGAAAGAATGATTTCCCAACATGCCAATCTACAGTAAACATTTTTCCCGAAAGGTTTTTGGGACTGTCCCAATTGGTGGGTGGATGGTTAGCTGCTCAAGTTGAGTTGTTGTGTAACATTTTTGTGCCACAGCCACACAAATAGCCGATTGAGCTTTTCTAATGGTTTGGATATGGCAAGTTATGTGGTTAATATTCTGGTGGAAATGTTCTGGTGAGTAGTTTCCGTTTTTAGCAAATGAGCAGTTTGCAGCACTGGAGTCAAGTCATGTTGTGCAGGTTGCAATGTATCAATATAGTCGATTACAAACAGCTGTCCACCTTCCTTTCTTCTACACATAACAGTTGGCATTATTCAACTACCGACATCATCTCTCATTTGTCAGGCTCTGTTATTCCACTTACCTTGGTAAAACTTTAATGTGTGCATTTGGTTAACGATACACAGTCTTTTTCCCAACTGCACGTCATTAAAGTTCTCAAATTTATCCTCATTTTTTTTTAAAGAACTTTGCACTGATTTACACTAATCCACTAAATCAATTCATCATGATCTGTACAAGCAGCAGTAGGCACACACAAAATATTTGTACAGTCGTCCTCAAATGTATTCATACCGTTCCAATAAAGAAAAGGCAAAATTCACAATAGTCCCTCAAATAACTAGAAACTGAAAAAAGTTTGCTAAATTCTAATTTAATAAAATAACAAAACTTTCCCGGACAAAGTAGAGCACTTTGCTGATAGGCAGTGGGCCAAAATCAAAAATACCTGTCAACAGGTGTAGAAGTCTGATTGAGAGTTACAGAAAACACTTGATTGCAGTGATTGGCTCAAAGAGTTGTTCAACAAAAAAATTAGTGTACGGGTCCCATCACGCTTGTTTTTTTTTTTTTTTGTTAAAAAAAATATTTATGTTGGGGCACTGCTATAGCTCACCTGGTTGAGCTGGCGTCCCATGTATAGGGCTACAGTCCCTAGGTCATGAGTTCGAATCCCACTCGTGGCCCTTTCCCACACATCCTTCCCCCATTCTTCTCCCCTACTTTCCTGTCTCTCTCTCACTGCACTATCCAATAAAGGCACAAAGGCCAAAAAAAAAAACGTAAAAAAAGAATATATATATATATATATACAGTGTATATATATATATATATATTTCTGTTGGACCACAAGTCAAACACAATGTCATGATTTTCATTAAATTTTTATTTATTATTACTTTTGTCAGCTTATTTCAGTGACAGCTGTTCTTTTCCTTCTTTAATGGGAGGGTATGAATACATTTGAAGACAACTGTACTTATGACACAAATTTTGTAAAATCATTTCCTAAACCTAACCCCTTCCCTCAATGCTTCTTGCTCAACAGTTAGACTTTAGTTAAGATAAACCCTACAGCTCTACAACACAAAGCTAATCACATGCTGAAGAGAAGATTGAATGAATATGTTCACTTTTAGGGCTACACAGTGGCTCGGTTGTTACCACTGTCCCCTCACAGCTAGAAGATCCCTGGTTCTCGTCCCAGGACACCTGGGATCTTTCTGTGGGAAGTTTGCATGTTCTCACTGTGCAGCGTGGGCTCTCACCGGGTTTTCCGGCTTCCTCCTACAGTCCAAAAACATGCTGAGGTTAATTGGTGATTCTAAATTGTCCGTAGGTGTGAATGTGAGTGTGCTTGTTTGTCTCTCCCTGTGATAGACAGGTGACCTGTCCAGGGTGTCCCCTGCCTTCACCCTGAGTTGGCTGCGATAGCCCCCCCACAACCCTATAGATAATGGATGTATGTTCACTTTTAAGAATCTTTGTTCTTAGAGGTCCTCTTCTTACTGTGCACTCATTAAACCTGCCAAGCGGGCTTTCCTACCCTGTTATCTACACAGCTGACAGCTATGCTTTGTGTGTGCATGTATGAGTGTGTGTATGTGTGTGCGTATGTCTGTATCCGTGTGATCAGCTGTGTGTGGGATGTGTTGCAGGACAGATCTCAGGGATGGTTGAATGCCACAGTAAGTGGGAGTGTGTTCCACTTGGGGAGATCTGGAGACTAGTCCCTTTGTTGCACCACGCTACTTACACAGCTTAAAAGCAAAGTACAACCAAATTACAAGCTGGTCTTGACTTTACTTCGACACATGTCTAACTAGTCAAACTTTTTACTGACGCTGACCCTATATTTAGTAAAATATAAATGTTGTTAATTTAAGTGCTGACATAGATGCGGCGCGGCCGTGTATTTGGACTGACGACCAGAGGGGCCGGGTAGAACTGAACTGAGTCAATATAAGGGCATTCCTTCAGAACTGCCATTGTTTATAAGCTGTGGAGTTGTATAAACTAAAAACTTGGAGAGCCGAATTCAGGCCTCAGTAAGCAGCTTTCCTCCTGTCCTCGAAACAAAAATGGTCCTGACCTCCGACCTTCTTTTGAATGGCGCCAAACTAAAACATTAAACATTCAAATGATGGCAGTTAATGGTAAAAGCACAAATCCATTTCATCCATTCTTTGCAGTTTTTGTGTTGTTGCTCCCTATCCTTGACCTCAATTTTGGGTGAAAAACTATTCTACTGGGGTAAAGGTTTTTGGTGTAAAACACGTGACGCACAATGTGATTAATCAACCTTTCTGGCCCAGATGGTTACACAACAGCAGCTGTTACACTTTATCCAAATAGCTCAAAAACACCTTACACAAAAACACGGAACACTGTAGGCCAGTAGCATTATAAGGTCAGAAGCTTTTGTGGTCAGATGAGACTGATGTGAGCAAGTTTCTGGCAAAAGATAGGACAAGCTTGGAAATTCCATTTGGTTAGCAGAGGTGCTGCTTTAGTCAGCCTTTTCTATGCTGGAAGTCCCCTGTTGCTGATGAATAGGTTGTGAGATGGGGTAAACAAATACACAATGAGTTTAAAGAGCACATCACTGACAAAAAATGGTTGTGTGTGTGTGTGTGTGTGTGTGTGTGTGTGTGTGTGTGTGTGTGTGTGCGTGCGTGTGTGTGTGTGTGTAGGATAGTCAGCAATAGATGCACTGGCTGAACTTCTAACTGTGCTAAGATGTTTGAAGTTTACTCTTGGTTGTCACGGTTACCTTCAAAAGGTCTCTTTATCTGCTCTGAGTTCTCACTCTCTTCATTCATTCTCAGCTATCTCTAGTGCTCTGTCTTTCCCTCTGCTGTTTTCTCCCCAGGAGTGTTAGCTGCAGCTTAGCACACCATGAGGACATTCATGTGACTCTGAAATTATAGATGGTGGGGGAGATGAACTGTGTGTGTCCTTGTGTGTGTTTCAAAGAGGAGATTAGGAGATGCTCAAGGACAGGCATCTCAGGCTTCTCCCTTTCTCTTGCATGCACAGCAGTGACATCACCGAGTGCCCCAACAGCATGATGTAAGTGGCACAAATCTGACCAATCCGTATGGCCCTTCCTGGGGCAGACAAAATTGCAAGCAAGTTCAAAGTTCACTCAGGCCAGGGCCCTGGGTGCCACAACAACAAAGAGGCACTGAGTGAGGGGAAATATCCAGCTGTGTGCTGGCTTCACTACACAGATGAACTTAAAGGAATATGCTAGTCAAATCTAAACCTGGTCTGCTGTGGTTTTACTTTCTTTAAAAAAAATCTCCAAATACTCCTTTGTGTTGAGAGGAAGTTGATGCAGTGATCAGTGTGTCACAGCTGTGTTGTTGCCCTGTCATTGTACAATTGTTGCAGTGGCAGTGGACAGCATGCCTTGACTGAAGTGAGAGGGATGTGTATTGATTCGTATCAGCAATCATTAGCATGACTGTGGGTGATGTATGTGTCATCTGTGACCACATTTTGTTGTTGACTTCACAACTAGGAGAAAAGAATGAATTGTATAGTCATATAACACACATGCCAATGTGTGTTATATATGTAGAAGCACTTTTTGTCCTTTATGTGTAAGATATCTGTAACTCCAGAGAGACTGATGTAGCCTTTCTCATTCTGTACAAAGTCAGATACCCCCTGCTTAGTTCTCCTAATTTGTCTCAAATTCTTACAGGTAATGACCTCTTCCTGGTAGCAGTCCACGAGTTGGGACATGCCCTGGGTTTAGAACACTCCAACAACCCCCTGGCTATCATGGCTCCCTTTTATCAATGGATGGAGACGGAGGACTTCCAGTTGCCTGACGATGACCGGCGGGGCATACAACAGATCTATGGTAGGATGTTTTGCATGTTTTTTACAGACACCTTCTGGTGTCCAGTTGATTTTGAGGTCAATTTATGGTTTCTGAATCCAGCTGCACTGACTGATGTGGACATGTATGCGGTTCCATTCATATTATGCTCATAGTATACTCATATTCTTCATACAATTTATGCCTTAACTGCATATATGTGTAATTTTTCTTTTTTTTTTGGAGGTTGATATTTTTTGTACTTTGATATTTATTTATCTATTACCTTTTATGTATCTTTTTATTCTTTTTTTATTTCACTCTTTTTATTGTTATTATTATTATTATATTTCTATCTTTATTCTTGGGCAGGAAACGTGCATGTATCAAGAAAAAATTTCCTCTCGGGAATAAATAAAGTATTTCTGATTCTGATTACAATGGTTACATTTCAGTTTGCAATGCAGATACTTTGGCCATAACATCAAACATGGAAAAACACACAGGCTCCAGTTGCTGTTTCTGAAAGGCTATCTGTGACTTTTTACAGGACGTAGAAGGTAGTTACACAGTCGTCCTCAAATTTATTCATACCCTCCCATTAAAGAAGGAAAAAAAACAGCTGTCACTGAAATAAGTTGAAATTGACAAAAGTAATAATAAATAATTTAATGAAAATCATGACATTGCTTTTGAATTGTGGTTCAACAGAAATACAAAAAAAAAACAACAACAAAAAAACAACAAGCAAACAAGCATTATGGGACCTGTAACTAATATTTTGTTGAACAACCCTTTGAGCTTTTTTAAATTGTTCTTTTCAACCACAATTCAAAAGCAATGTCGTATTTCACAAAATTATAATTTAGCAATTTTTTATTTATTGTTACTTTTTTCAGTTTCTAGTTATTTGAGCGACTATTGTGAATTTGTCTTTTCTTTAATGAAAGGGTATGAATACATTTGAGGACGACTATAGATTCCACTTATAGTAGCATGTTGATGATGAATGCTGAAGTGTGCTACATGCTATTGAATAATCTGGTGCTGAGGTTTGCTCGTGCATTGTGGTTGGAAACCATCAATGAAAAGCATGCTCCATTCTAAAGCACCTCCAAAGTGCTGCAGTGGCTACTTCAATTACAACTCTTTAATTGATGAATTATAAATGTTTGAAAAAGGGCTGATCTCTCAACAAGCATTCATTGTAAACCTAAAACATCCAGTAGTTGTTTTACAGTGGATTTTGTGCCATGGTATTTCTCAGTGGAAACAGTGACTTCTAGGCTGCCAAATTAGACTCAAAAGAGGTGTAACATTTTAATTAATGAGATTTAGAAGTGCAGATATTTTTTATTTTTTGAATAATGCAAAAGTAGTTGTTTCCTGTTAATCAACACCTGCGTCTAAACTGAGAAAATCCCCGTTATAGTCGCTTAAGGCCCCAGTAGATGTCTTGTTGACTAACAGCCGTAAACCCAATACTATTAATTAACACTCATGTTAAGATCAGAAGAAGCAGCCAATTTTCTCTGGAATCATCAAATGTTTATCAATACTTGAAACATAATGTGATCATTTGAACATTTAGTTATGGTTGATTGCATTCACTAAAATGTTTATAAATACCTTTGAGATTTTTCTGAATAGTAAAAGCAAATATTTAGTTGTTCTTGTTTTTGATATAACTCATGATTTAAGTTTCTGCCCAGTTTTAATTGACATGAGAAACCTGGTTCTTCATGTCAATGCATCACTATATCCATGTTTGTCATCATCATAGTCACTGCGTTCTGTACTAATGAAGACTGTTCGGCAACCTAAATAAGGTGCCACAGTATCCTGGTTTTTTATTAGAGTATTCCCTGTAACATGTGCAGGTTTCTGAAACCAATATAGGTTTTTTACATACACAGGACATAACTAGAAAGTGCCTAAAAAAGCCAATCCCAGCCAAAATACTTGGGTGTTCTTTCATCAGTTATCCACTTACTTTAACCCAATGTGTTTGTGAATCCCTGAAGGTCAGCCAGACGGCAGTCCCACCCAGGCCCTGCCCACAGTGACACCAATTCGCCCAGAGCCCAGGCCACCTCAGTCACCTCCTCGGCACCCTGACCGCCCAAGAACCACTGAAAGACCAGATCACTATGGACCCAACATCTGTGAAGGAAACTTTGACACAGTTGCTATGCTTCGAGGAGAAATGTTTGTCTTCAAGGTAATTGATTTAAGGATCAGGAAGTAGGAACATTTTGATTTAATTTATTAGAAATTCAGTCTGCTTCCAGCAGAGGAGCTGTCCTGCCAAGTTAACAGCATCAATAAATTAGTTATCCTTTTCAGGAGAATCACCTTGAGACAAATGGCGCGTGCATGGCCAACAGGGGGTTTGGTTTCAGTCAGGTCCTTGTAGATTGTAAACAAACAAGTTTGGTGGGTTTTTTTTTTTTTTTTTCTAAGATGAAGCACTGTTAAAAGGATGGAGGAGGGGGAGGGGTCAGGTGTTTGTCTGAAAGAGCCTGTGGACCTGCACAAAATCTTATGAAGGGCTGAAGCAGCACTGAACTATTTGCTGGGTTTTTACCTCTAACAGATTTCTCTTAAACTGTTTTATGAACTGGTTTTATTATTTATTATGTCTTATGTATTTGTTTTTAAGTGCAATCCATTACTGTGGCCATTTGTCATTATACATCTGCTACAGTATGTGTTTTCAGTAGTTGTGGTGGTAACAGTGACTGGTCAGTGTCAGTAATTCAAAAGACAATGTGGTCATCTCAGAGCTGAGTTTACTGAAACTTCAGCAGCAAATATGCCTCCATGTCCTCCCGTGGATTTTAGCCTCTTCTGGATTGGTTTTGTGATAGTTTATATAAAATCCAGCTCTACAAAGGCGAGCAATGATGTGTCTCAGCGGGCGAGGTCACAGGAGGTGCTCAGTGTTGATAGCACTGAACAGTGAAGAGGTTTGCAGATATTAGACTGAGCTGGACAGAGAACACCCAGACTTGACAGTAAAGGAGCCAAAGTTTCACTTCCACAAATGTTGCCATTATGTCTGAAATTTTGACATCTGACAATGAACTTGAGCAGTAGTAGCAGCTGAACAATATCAAACTATCAAACACATCTTTCACTGAAACCCAAGTAATACATGTATCGGTGAGAAATCTAAAACTGTTTTGGTTATAGATCTAAAAGACAATTATGCAAATGATTGTGCAAAGCAGTATGTCAACAGTTGTAAGACATTACTATTGGGCTTTTTGTTTGCTTTTTTGTTTGAATGGTTTAAAAGGTCTCTTCTAGAGCACAGACCTGACCTTCAAAGTAAACAGATCAGTCTATGAATGTCTTCTATCTTCAGCTGTAAGTGTGTTTGACACTGACCAGACGCTACAAGATCTGACATCCAGCTGACTGGACATATGCTTGCACATGGTCAAACAGTTATATCTGTGCTCCTGGGTTTCATTTCAGCTTGTAAATCTGTGCTCCTGGGTTTCATCCAGAGTGACAAAACAAGACTGGACAGCATTAATCAGTTTCTCCAAGTTAACCAACTGATTGCCTGCCAGTGGTTCTTAAAATACAGATGAGCTGATCTAAGTGAACACAGACAAATAGCAAATATTGTTCATTTTAGTTATATGTAACAGCAGATTATAAACTTAGTTCACACATTCATACTCTGTGGTGATGTTTCATCTAGTGCCAACATCAGGTGAAAATCTGAACTTGTCCAATATTATGTGCTGACTAACATAGGTAACCAGACTAAACTACAACATGGTTAACATTAAACCTTTCATTTAAAGTATGTCCAGCATGTTGATAATGTAAGCGAGTTCGCATTTTGTTCAAAGCCCTGCTGAGCTGAAATCCAGTCACACAAAGCCCCTGTGACTACTGTGATAGCTGCAGTATGTATCAGCACATGTACAGTTGCATTAATGTTGATTTAATCGTAAGCCTTTCAAATACTATGCATAGAGGAGAGAAACAGGTCAAAGGGTGTAGATGCTTTCATGTCATCTTTTACCTCTTGATAGTCTTATAGTGAGAGAGTATGTCAGAAGGAGACAGACTGACAGGTGACATGCACACTTCAGGTATCATTATCACATGATGTTATCCAGCAGTACTAACTGGTAGTCGTCCATATGTTGTATCATCATCTAGAACTTGGCTTAAGGTGAACATTACCGTGCTGTTCACTTTTAAATAATCCTCATGCTAGTTTGTAATTGATTCCTCTAGTGTGATGCCTTACTGTTTCCAAGTGTTCGTTATTACTGGTTGTTCTTCTCTGCTAATAAATATTTTATGTTATATATTGCATGAGGGGGAGCTATCAGTAGCACATCAGTAACACTCTGTTCTCCATGCAGTCCTGTCGAGAAAAAAGGGGCTGTCACTCTGCAGAGAAAGTTCCTTTTGTGCGCTTTGCCGCATAAGTCTGGACATAAAGACAGCCAACAGAGCATACTGAGCTGTACTTAATATTGAAACTCCCACTCTGAGACCTGGTCCGTTCTGCTGAGGACTAGTGTGGTCATTTCAGTCCTAATCTGAGACAATGTAAGCTGTCAGACCACACAAATCAGAGAGCATCCAGTTCAGTCATGTTCTGTTTTGTTACCTCTCCCTAACACACCTACAGTCTGTTCCATTCCATACTATGCCGCGCCGTCCTGTCTGCCAGAGTGTCCTGCTTGAAGGACAAAGCTCGATGAGCTTGCCAGAAAGAAGCAGCACTGAGCATTTTACTGTTACAATATCCAGGACAAGTAGGGGCACTGACTCGCCACTTCTAATAAAAATAAAGGATTCTTCTAGTGACAATTGTGTACCCGATGTGTACACAGTGTATAGAGTAGTGTAGTAGTGTCATTCGGTGCTTGGACAAATATGTGCTAATGGTCATTTCTCTGGTTTTGTGCTGCTGACTTGACACAGTTCTTATGAAAAAAAGTTATCTGGAAGCGGACTGTCACAACACTGAGAGTGCAACAAGAGGACATGATAAAACCATCAGAGCGGACACTGACTATTATTAGCCAGCTAGTGTTCTGCTATTGTTAGTTTATTGTACGTTCTGGCCTAGTTATGCTGCAGAGTCCAGTCAGCTTGGCACAATGAAAAAGAAGCTTTACAACAGTACTATCTGACATCAGTTGGATAAATAGTTAAATTCAGCTGACGTATGAGAAGTGACTTAATACCTTTTTCTTAATGCAGCCATCTGTATCCTTTTCACACTTCATGTTCTTATTGGAATAAATGTTTTAAAGGGTGTAGAATGACATACGAAGTCAGTTGGTTTCTCTGTCAACTCTGACATTTTAGTTTTGGGTTTACTGTATTTCAATGGTCTTTAGTGTCAGATAGAAATTGAAAAAGACAGAAGAAAAGAGAAACGTTTATTTATTTTTTCAAAGGATTAACTAACAAGACAAGAATCTATTACACTTAATTAGTTCCCCCAAACTATAACAATACATAATACAAGCACATGCAACACAACAGGACTTCACAGAGCAGTAATAGAAAACCTTCCTTGCATTTCTGCTCCATGTGCAACTGCCCACCACTTGCTTCCTCATCGGGTATACTTTTGAGACTTTGGAAGCTTTGCGGGGTGTCTTTTGATTGGTTATGTAAGCAATGTAGTACATTTCAGCACTCACATTATAAAGGGGTCATTGTTAACATCATTCAAGAACTGAAACATGCTACAGCAGGTGATTTATTTAGGTCAGAGGGGAAGAGACAGGCTGCAAATTCTGGGTGTTGAAAGTGACCAATCAAAGGAGCGACAATATCAGACACTGTTAATTCTCAAAAGTCAAACTGACAAGTAGGAAAATCTTGAGCAGTTGTAGGTGCATTAGGGGGTTGAGCTTATGCTTGTCACATCCTCGTGCTTGTGAGGCTACGTTTGTGCATGTAGAGAAGAAACACTCCTTCGTGACGATGGTTTTTGGCTTGTGCATATTGATCTGTGCAATCATATCTTGTATGTACGAGATGTGTCAAGTTTTCCCCTTCAAAGTAATCCCCCTGGAGTCTAACACACTTTCCCAGCCTTCTCTGCCATGTCGTCATGCACTCCTGGAAGGATTCTTCCAAGATCCTCCACAGCTCCGTCGTCACAGCCATCTTGATGTTGTTCACATCTTTAAAACAGGTCCCCTTGATGACCCCCTTAAGCGTGGGGAAGAGGAAAAAATCGGAGCCAGGTGGAATGAGTAGGGAGGTTGCTCCAGCAGGGCGATGTTGTCCTCAACCAGGAACTGCTAGATGCTCAGGGCATTGTGAGCAGGCGCGTTGTCATTGTGAAGCAGCCACGACTTGTCCTGCTACAACTTGAGCCTCTTCTTGCGCACTGAACGATGGAAACGCCGCAGGATCTCTTTGTAGATGTGTTGGTTGATCGTCTGAAGGGGAAAACTCGTACTTTGTAGTTTGGATTTGAAATATATCTTTTGTGACACCAGTCCTGGAGCTTTTCTGACACACCTTGTATGCCTGTTTTATATGTTTGTTTTGTAAAGACTAATTAAATGCCATAAGAAACCAATGCCCACTCAAAAACATATTTCTTAATGTTGTCTCCACAGGGCCGTTGGTTCTGGCGGGTACGTAGGAACAGGGTTCTAGATAACTACCCCATGCCCATCAGTCACTTCTGGAGGGGTCTGCCTGGAGACATAGATGCTGCCTATGAAAGACATGACGGCAGGTTCGTCTTCTTTAAAGGTAAGCAGCAGAAACTCAAACACACAGATGGATGCTGATTTTCATTCATTCATATGCTATTCTACATCCATTATCTTCCTTGCAAGTATATCTGTACACTGTAACCAATAGGGGAGTCCAATGGCATTATTGTCATTTACATGCCAATTACTGTGAAGGAAAGTTCATGGAATAGCTAGTAAGTGCTAGTAATTGTGCATTTTCTGTGCAATTTGAAATCATAAAAAAACTTTTTAATTACACAAACTCAATGATTTATTTAATTTTTGCTATTTTTGTGGCCTAATGGCTTGCCTTTTGTACCTGGTGGGGTTACCTCACACTTGCCCTAATATGCATACTTCTCTTGCCAGTCAACAGCAATGTCTTCAGTGCGCCTGTTCCAAATATCTTTTCTCTGGTATTATTTGCTGTTGCCTTTAGAGCATGACAGACTTTCAGTAGCAACAAAAACCTTTAGGACTATGTCTAGGTTTTAAATTAGGCCTTTAGCTGCCTTTTAGCATGAAGGAGAAAGACGTGAACTTTGTGTGACTGTAGTGTTTGCAGTGCTACAATAGCAACGAGTGACACTCGGGCTGGGCCATATCATACTGTGTACGGTAGTACCGGTGTAATGTTCGGGGATGATATGAAATTGAAATATCGTGATGAAATTTTAGTTAAACACGCATGTGCATTCCGTTCGTTTTTCCTAAAAGCTTGTCGGGTAGCAAGGTTTTCAGATTGTTAAGGGTCGGATCATTGAGTCACAACTGTATATTGCATTCTACATGAAAAGTATAAAACTGTTTTAGCACAACTTATTATTTATAATGCGAGTTGCTGAGAGCTGCTTGTCTTTAGCAACAGTGGATAAAGTTGTTGAATGAAAAAGGAAGAACTCCGCCTTTGATGCTATTTGATCTAGGGAGCTACAGGCTTTGGGGCAGCTTTTGATGATGAGGAGATTGATGTCATGAGCATATCTTTCAGTGTGACACTGGTCTAACAGCCATTAGCAATGGAAGAGCAAGACAAAAGAAGAAGTCAGGAAGGACTTCGAGTCCTGAGAGCACAAGACAAGGTGGAACATGCACAACAGTGACGTGTTTGTTACTAGGACTTTTAAATAAACCAGTCAAGTGAAGTTCTTTCTGTTACCCTGACGACAGCAGTCATTTCTCAATCTTGTGCTTGTGCTCCTGTATGAAACATCATCATTCATAACCCAAAAATGGTTCAACTGCCTAAATGTGCTTTTGTTCTTGGGCTTACTTTGGAAACTGACATGTGGTTTTGACTTTAAGTCTCCCAGCATGCATTTCACATCAGTCAGTGGGAATGGCACCTGCCACTGTGTCTAAAGCCCTTTTCAGATAAAGACCCTTTTCCCTTAATCTGAACGAGTTGGCTTCATGTCTAATGAGCACCCTGGGCATTTTTCATGACAGCAATGCTACCGAGTCAGACCTAGTGACGTTTCTGAATCACAAGTCTGAACTGTATGCAGTTGCATTACCAGATAGTCATGCAAAGCTTCCAGCTGTTTGTTGGAGTCTTTTCTCTGAGCAGCAATAATCAGCAGTTGGCCCATGTTAGCCTTTCCACACAAAGAAGGTTGTGTGCATTATATGCACAGATCAAAACAGCAGTAACCTCATTAATTTCCTATAATGTATCCGCGACATGTAGACAGGGTGGACCAGGATCAAACGTTTTGTCAAATTGTGTACTTCTGTTTACCTCAGACAGGTGAGCTGTCACACACAGTCGCAGTTTATTAGCTGCAGTTAAATCATTTGTTACATAATGGATTTGTATCCGGTCTTTTGTTTGTTAGTGCATTATTCTGCATGTCACTTGATTAATGTCTAATTTTACATATATGACAAGTGACGCGAATGTACTGTGGCTCTCTGTGTCACTTTCTTGGGCATCTCTCATTGAAGCCAGAAAAAAAATAACGTTAAAGCCACTTATGTCAAAAGGGCAGAACACCTTTAACACTTTAA
This sequence comes from Stegastes partitus, assembly GCF_000690725.1. Taxonomy (NCBI): domain Eukaryota; kingdom Metazoa; phylum Chordata; class Actinopteri; family Pomacentridae; genus Stegastes; species Stegastes partitus. Next base: position 538,369 of record NW_007577878.1, on the reverse strand, counting down.
CAGACTGAGGAAGGAGAAGTGTCACCTATCCCACGTCTGAAAAAGGATTTTCTTATTGTCACTTCCTACTCCCTGCAGTGGTGTGCTTGGTGTTTCTTTATGGGGAGTCACACTTTTGTTGTAGTTTGGACACCAAATACCAACATAGTGTATGTTCTACACTGAATGTAACCCATTCCTTACACTTTGGCTTGGATCTTATCGTTATTTGGATTAGGGCAGATTTTTTACGGTGAAAAATATATTATATATATATTTGTGGTAAAATTTCCCAAGTTTTACAATGTAAGAAATGTCAAGTGAGAGAAGGCCAGTTAGGACAGCAAGTTAGCTCAGACTAACAGGCTTGTCTGTTTTTAACATGCAGCAAGCATAGCAACATGCAAGAATTTTTTTATCCAACTCAGCTCCATCGCTGTTGTATTACCAGGATCCACAGCAGTGTTTATATGAAGCGAGCCCAGCTGTAACACAAACAACACTATTTGTCCTTTTAGAAAACCAGCACAGAAAGATGGAAACAAAACCTTTGGTCATAGAAGCACTTTGACATGGACTTGGACAGCTTTGGAATAAGTCATGGGATTTTACATCAGAGCTGTGCAACACAGGAACCCTGGGAAGCATTGCATCAACCTCTTGTTCTCTCCAGATGCTGAATGTAGAGCTTTCATTTTAAACAAGGAGCAAACGGCTGTAGGTGGGTGGATGAATGGGTTGGTGGGGTTTTTTTTTTTGGAGGAGGGGGGCTGACTGAAGCCAAAAAGAGATGTAATGGAGGAACAGAGTCCCCCTGTCTGACACTGTGAAAAAACAATAAAACCTTCCCTTCAGCGAGAAGTCTGTTTTAGCCTGACATGAGACAAGCCGCTCGTAATGGATGATTACAAGCCAAACCCAAACCCCATAGTCAACAATGTCGTACTCGCTTCTGCTGTGTTTTTTGATTGCTTGCCAGCAAATCATTATCGCATTCTTATAATTTACAAGTGCGTGTAAATGCTGGTTTGGATTCTGGGATTGTTCTTATCCAGAATTGCCAGCAAATGAAATGTGTGCACACAAGCACTTCTATTTCTGTCACACTGTGTCTGTGTACATAAATTCTTGAATGTGTATGATGTGGGTAAAGCCAAATGTATATGGCACACAGACTTTGATTGTGTGTGTTAACACTTTCCAGAGTCCATACATGTTATGAGTGGGAGTGGACAGGGAATGTCCCAATGTATGCATCAAAAAGAATCACTGAGCAATTTTCCTTTCCTCTCCTCAGGAAACAGATTCTGGCTTTTCAGGGAGGCTAACCTGGAACCAGGATATCCACTTGAGCTGGTTGATTATGGTCAAGATATTCCCTACGACAGAATAGACACAGCCATCTGGTGGGAGCCATCCGGCTACACTTACTTCTTTCAAGGAGACTGGTAAGACTGGTAGACCACAGCACATCAGCTTCCCATTAAAACACTATTATTCATCTGCTACCCAGTATATTAGTATATTTTGTATTAGTTTGTCAATAGTTTTGAGAGTGTTGGGACAGCCTTTTGCAGACCCAGCTTGAGCTCACCTTCTCTTTGGATAAACACTGACTGCTTATTTCAATCGAGTTGTGCACATGAAAAACTGAAATGGACATATGAACCAAATGGGCTGTTTAGGTTATTCATATTTGGACTGATGTTGTATAGATTTCCATCATTGGGTCAAATTTTTTGGTTTTATGGCCAAATTCCTGCAGAAGTAACGGCATTCTATCTCTCTCTATTTCCTCAGCTGGAATATGTATGCTATGTGAAATTAAGATTTGTAATTCTAAAATGTTACATATATTAGCTCAAAGTCCAGCTTGCACATAGACTGTAAGAAAAAGAGGGACGTAGTGACCACAATGTTGCCCATTGAGTTGTGCACAACTGTTGTGGACAAAGTTAAATTTGGCATTTGGTTGTGGTCATCTTGGTCTTTTGAAAGTTGACATTATGAGCAAAGGCTGAACAGAAGGCTGACTGGAGAACGTGACAACACTATGCACAATCATCACAAAGTAGAACCGCCCTAATCGCCTATTTTATTTTAAATGGGGCCATAATTTACAAAATGAACATTATGCTGTATTCAATAGTTTCTAGCAGTAGTGATTGACACCATAAACTTATGAGGAAAATGTTTACTGTAGTGACAGATGAGACAGAAGTGCAGGTATTTTCTCACAGACTTCTATATAAGAGAAGTTGCCCACTTCTGGCTTAATTTAAAGCACTGTGTTCCATGTTGGCTTCACTTTACAGAACTGGAGACGACATCAGTCTTTTATATAAAGTGTGTGTGCACTCATTAACTAGCCTAGTTGTTGACTCTTTACACAGTGTCTATTTAGAATGGGTTTTGGCTGTTTTTTTCAGTCATCTTTTTTTATTTCCATATATAGACTTCTTAATTTATGTTAGGAATTTCCACTTCCTCATGTGTATTAAGCTGTAGCGGAGGAAAAAAAGAAGCTTTAATTGAACAGTTGTTGGTTAAAAAGTTATAAAGATTTATGAACATATTAAACATCCTTTGCACTTCTGTAGAACGCAAACATGAAGGTAACATATGTATACAAATACTCACAGACAAATAGCAGCACTGTAGATCTGCAAACCCCATAAGCCCTCACTAAGCGTAGTCCAATTGACCGACTGGCTTTAGGCCTGTTTGTGTATTTATACTCAAAAGAGATTTGAATGTTCTTTTTCTTGTTTAGACAGTTGATAAACAAGAGCAACCATCTTCTCCGCTGCTGTCTGCAGGTACTGGCGCTTCAACGAGCAGTCACGCTCAGCTGACAGAGGCTACCCAAAGCCAATCAACGTTTGGGGATCGTCAGTGCCCTCTTCTCCCAAGGGGGCCTTTCTCAGCGATGATGGCGGTAAGCTGAGACAAGGAGAGTGGTTTCTGTGTATGTTTGTGTGTGAGAAAAGGCAAAGAGGGTCAATGGCAGACAGAGACACGCCTGAACCAATGAATCAGGGTGTGGTCATTAAATCGTGAGGAGGGAGAGGGGATGGCATGTGTGCATTTATGTCTGGAGGGAAATAAATTTGACCTGACATGTGAAGTGCTTTTTGTTCTACTGTGCTTGGTTGGAGTGAGACTGAGAGCAGTGATCTGGTTGGTAAACAGAATCCTTATTAAAGACAGATCACATCTTGACATTCAGGCAAAAAATATTTTTGAGACACTCAATTTTGAGTAAAATGTTTAAGTTAATTACGGAACAATTTATTGCTTACTATCACCTCTAAAAATTACAGCTTTTGTTGTTTATTCAACTTATTATTATAGAAGTAGTGGCAATCATCTCACGTACTTTAAGACTTGGCAAGATTTTCTGAATATCAAACTACTGACGCTCTGAACCCCAAACAGAATCTAGGTAATATTTCACTGGCATGTATAGTCCAGCACCTCTAAAACAGCCCAATCATGGCTAGAAATAGCGGTAACTCAAAAAATCTCTTTTGTGTGGTCATAATGCCATAAATCCTAAAAATATAAAAGCTGAATGTTTCTTAAAATTATTTTACAAAAAATTACAAATTCCGGAATCACTATGGAAAACATTTTGTGCTCACTAGTGTCACTAATGCTGGTGAAAAAAATGGTGAATCTACTTACTGTAGATATTTTACTACTTACATTTTTTGTTTATTTTTATATTGTGAATTTTTCTTGTGTCTGTTGTGTCTTAATCACAAATCACTACTCAGTTGTGCCGCCGAGGACAGAATTTACATTTTTTGTACAGTTTACTTTTGTCACATTTTTCAATGAGAAAAGTGCTTTTGATGAAAATCACAATATTTGGCTTAGATTTGGTTGTTTTTACCAATGAAACTGAAAGTCACACACAATTAGTTCAAGGACCATTGGAAAGTTTAAAATACAATATTTCTTCCTTGTTTTACAGTTTTCTGCTGTGAGCAGTAGTGTAATTTTGGCGATTTTATAAAATAACATGCCTTTCAACCCACTAGCAGGTCATTGAGGCTTATTCAGTTAGATTGTCTGTTTTCATGTTGTTATGTTGGCTTACGAGTTCTGCTCTGTTTGCATATTTCAGCGTACACCTTCTTCTATAAGGGTTCCAAGTACTGGAAGTTTGACAACCACCGCATGAAGAGCGAACCAGGGTACCCCAAGTCCATCCTGAGAGACTTCATGGGCTGTAGCGTTGACCTGGATCCTGACAGAGACACGGACACGGACTCAGGACGCAAATACCCAGATGTAAACCGTCCACCGTTCAATCCAGACGTAGGACGTGACAGTGACAAAGGCAAAGACAGGGATGGAGCAGATCGTGGAGGTACGGACAAAGACACGGGCAAAGGCTCAGACAACGACAAAGACGAAGAAGACTATCGCGAAGGTCGTGAGGAAGACACCAATGAGGTGGATGTGGTGCTGAAGGTGGATGACAGCGAGGAGCGGACCATGAACATCCTGATGGTAACAATCCCTCTGGTCCTGGTGCTGTGCATCCTGGGACTCATCTATGCCATCATCAACACCCTGCAAAGTAAAGGGGCCCCGCGGCTGCTGGTGCACTGCAAACGCTCGCTGCAGGACTGGGTCTGACCTCTGACATTAGGGGGCACTGAACTTTGAACTTGAATTGAACCTTAGATACCCCCACCTCTTCTAATCCAACCCTCCTCCCAGTGATCCATCTGTCTCAAGTGTCTGTGCTCAGTGGCTCCTGCAACTCGTAGTACATGTGGTAGTAGATCCATGCAAATACTGTACTGCACACACACGCATACACACACACCACCCTAACCTCCTCCTGTCTCCCATGGTGCTCTACAATGCGGTGACTGTAGTCTATTTATATGAGAGAAGTTTGCACAGTTTTTTTTTTTTCATTATGTTTTTATTTTGGGTCTTTTTGTGTGACTTTTTGTTGTTGTTGTTATAATTATTATTTCTAAACCAGGAAGACAATTCTATTCTCTTTTCAGTGTCTGCCCCGCCTTCCTCCTTCCCCTAATCTCAGTAGGGGCATTTTCCTCACTGATAACTTGACATCTGTTTATGCTATCTCAGTTACCACAAAAGAAAGAAATGCAAAGAATTACAAAAGATTTGTAGACAGACCTCCGTGCTTTAATTAAGGTTCAATTGCGTTCTTTCTTTTCCCTCATCATCTTCATCGTGCCCCTTTTCTTTCCTTTTCTGTGCAGTATAATATGTCAGGGCTGGATGGTAGCTTGGAGAGAAACTGGATTTGGTCAGACATTATAGTTTAGACTCAAGAGGTATTTTGAGACCTGCCATTAGCTGAGATAATGTTCTTCTTTGACTCTCAAAGATAGTGATTTGGCTGTGATTGTAACTCTGAAGGTTGATCAAGAGTTCTGTTAGTCAAATGAGAGGTGCCTCAGTTTCAAAGGATTATTGCAACTTCAATTCTATTTTTGCTGTTTTATTCACTTGTCAATGGTAGTAATCGCCGTACATCTGCCATATTAAGTGCTGAAATCGGGATATCTTTGGATGTTCTAAAAAAAATGCTAATTATACAAACTTTAAAACAAACCCCAAGCTGGCCAAAATAAAATGAAGGCAGACAGTGAAATTATTACATATTACAGTTTCTTGTCACTATAAACCGTCTTATAGACCAGTTTTCTCGTTCCAGAAACACATGGCTTTTGCATGCAATTATGATTACTTCTATTGAGTGTTAATTTTTGGTTTTAGCTTACAACAAAGTTAGAATCTAACTGTCTGTTTGACGAACTAGTCTGACATTAAGCCATGACTTGTGGATACAAATGGACAGCTGCAGACACCACGAACATGTAGTTGTTGCTATCAGTTTCCTTTTCCAGTTCACTTGGAGTCCACTTGGACTGTCCATGTATTTCATGCACGAACACTACTGCCAGGCATGCACCCTATTGCACCTGGGGCATAGTTACGACACAGTCCCTAGCAGACTCTGGGAGAAGAAGTTTATGTGATGCTGATCACAACACTGGTCTCATTGGAAAAACAGTTCACATTTCGTGGATGGTGAGATGACAAGAACAGTACCACTGTCATGTCTCAATGCAAAATAGGAAGCTACAAACCAAATTTTGCTGATGAACACGTCATATGTTTTTTGTTTAGGGCCAGTGTTAGATTTTATGTACACAAGGGTCTTCTAGGGTTTGCGTGACGTTCATCATCTGCCTCATGAGATTTCATGCGGACCCCTCCACAAGATGCCCTTGGGCAGCCCAAAAATTGGGGTCCACACAGCTTATGCTACCAGGGCAGTAGTGTTCATACATGAAATCCACAGACGGAATCCAACCTATTTAGCATGGATGGTCCTCCCAACGTAAAATGTAATATGTTAACAACTATGGTTTCACTGGGGTCCGCAGCTGTCTGTGTTCACATCTGCAAAGGAATAAGTGTGTTTCTCTTACTGTGACTGGTCATGTTTCCTCCTCCATCAGGCTTTGTTGTGGAAGTTTTACCATAATCCCAGATACGGTGTCAGGAATTATTATGATGATTATGTTATTTACAGGACAAATGATGGCTATGAAAGTAAGACCCAAGTTGTAACAAATTGTAATTATCCTCTAAGTTCAGATCACTACTGCCTTATTTTCTGTCTTTATTTTGTGTTTGCACAGTTAGACAACAGGTCTACCTTCTTTCTTTTCTTTGTTGGGAAACTTTTTAAAGACCTTTGTGGTTGAAAGGTTAAACAGACTTTAAAGGGGACCTTTTTCCTTTGCTTTCAATTACGAGGCTAATTCTCAGAGTGCCTCTTTTCTGTCAACTCCAAGACCTTTTCTTTATGCTGCAGAGGAGACAGACTAATGGTTAACGTAACAATTTAGCTCAGTGTGAAGAGAAGGAGCATTCATTGCGTCTGCACATGTGAGACATAAAACAAGGCAGAAACTAAGCCAAACCATGGCCTTTCACTTCAGGCAGGATGTAACACCACAAATGCAACACAGCAGTCACAGAGGGCAGCTAATGTACCATGCAGTTTATAATGGGGTTTTTACTGCTAGTGTTTTTTAAAAGGACAATTTAAAAAAAAAACCCAAGTGATGACCTGTGGACTTGCTGCTGTGAAGATATCTGTAAGCACCAGGGTGGGCTCGGGCCATGAAGGCTCATGTGAGCGCAGACTAATCCTCTTCATTAAATAACAGCAGGTGTGTGCAAATGCTGTTAACCCCTGTGACCTCTTCTCTAAACTTTGAACTCCCCAAATCACAACATTTTCCACTCCCTTTTCATCTTACACGAACAAAGAAAGGATGAAGATGTGCAAAGAAATATCTTAACTACCCATAATACCAGTATAAAAGGAACATACTCTTTTTTTAAATTGTTGACAACCATTTTCAAATACATGCCTATATGTATTTTTCCAACCATTTATATCAACCATTGAAGTATATTTTCATTTGAAAACTAACTTTAAACGCAATCATAATGTAGCTCATGAAAGTCCGCTTCCTGATTTTTATATGGTGCGGAAATTAATAGAAACCATTGGATGTCATGGAACCATATATTGAAAATCTGTAAAATGATTACTACACTGTTGAATAGTACTAACGGGGCTAAAATGTGTAAGATTGAGGATGTTGTGCTGTGTAGCATCAGCGAAAAATGTGAAATTATTATCACTATTATTATTAGTATCATAAATTCAAGTCTGAAAAGCAGGTTAAAATGAGTATGAGTGAAAGGCTTTTGAAGTTTGACTTCAAATATAAATGGGAGGAAGGCTTATCTGAAGTAGCATTAAGAGAGGAGGGCTCAGCACACCCGGCTCAGGTTACACAGATGTGGACAGGGAGGGTGAGGAGAGTCTGAATTTCCTGCAGCTGAGACAAGGAAAGGGGGGAGGGGGGGAGAGGGAAGGAGGTTGACCTCGTCTCCCTGAACTTGCAAAGTTTGGATCTCAGGAATAAGGAGGGGTGGGAGGAAAAGGAGTATTGGCAACAGCCCATGTGACCCAAATTCTACTGCTAGCTCCACAACAGTGCTGCCCAAAGATAAAACTTCAGTTTACAGTAGGTGACAGACCTTTTTTAGGAAAGTGCTTATCCAGCCCAATTACATGTTTGAAAACCTGCATTTTGGTCGCATTTGAGGTTCATCTCAGTCCTCTGTGCCAGTCAGACTGAAGAATGAACACTACTTAGGGTTCCCACAAGGTGAAAACAGGCTGAAGTGAGACACCTATGCAGACAGAGTTAAAGTTAAATGGAACAGTGAAAGGAAGAGAAGGAAGCACAGACTCAGCCGTCACCAGTAGTCTGGAGATTGATCTGAGGCAGGTCGATAGCGGTTGCCAGGAAACGATGTCCATCGCTCACCTCCTCATCATCAGGGTTGTGTGTGTGTGTGGAGGGAGGGGGTTGGCGGACGCAGCTAATCAGTGTTAAAAGCACCCTCCTCTTCTCTGCTGTCCCCTGTCCTGTCTGCTCTTCCATTGGTCCTACAGGCACATCAGTAAGTACTCAGCGTCTGGACAGGCTCAGAAACTGCCGACTCATTGCACTAGACACAAAGTTATATATGGAGCTCTTCTTTATCAAACCTGCTTTTCGCTTCTGTAACAGCCAAACACAGAGCCACAGGGAGTTCAAAGCTAAAATGGCCACTTCAAAGTGGAAAAAGTCAAGTTTACCTGACTTTCCTTTCCTTGAAATCACTGTTTCAGCAGGTTTTCTAAGACAACACTGACGAGGACTGAGTTTAGTTCAGTCCATTGTCTCAGGACACTGAGCAGAGAAGAAATATTGAAAGGTTTGGAAAGAAATCTTTCAAGGCTGAGTGATGCATTTTTGTTTGTGCGTGCACCCGCGCGCGTGTGTGTGTGTGGAGGTGTTCAGTTAATCAGTTCTACTTGCCATAAGCGAGGCCTGTTTTCGGACTGTAAATCTCCCACACTCTCTATCCCCACCCCTCGGCATACTTAGCCCAGCCTTCTAAGCCCGAGGGGATCATAATAACAACAATGGCCTTCTCTCTCTTCCACTCTCTTCCTCCTCCCCCCTGTTTTCTCTCTCTCTCTCTCCCTAATAAATAGACACACAAACACATTATTGTCTCTCCCGACATCTAGTGTCACTCTGCAAAGTCAGTTTGTTCAGCAACTGTGGAGGGATTCACTTACAAAACACTGTACCTGTCAGGTTTTTTGGTTTGTTGAATGCGGCCTGGACAACAACATGCCGCATTCAAGGTTGCAAAGGAGGAAGTTCTTTTATGTTACAGCCTTGTTCATTTTGAAGTGCAGGACCTTGATGCAAAGTTTTCGTAAGGTTAGGACATGCTGAGCTTGTCTGAGCTTTCATCTCTCTCAGGATGTGTTTCTGTAAACACTGCATGCTAAGCCTTCCTCCCCCCCCTTTTTTTTAATGAGCATCTCTGTTAAAAGTCTCCCCAATCATTCAGAAAGTAGGTATTCTTGCAGCTGTGTCTGTCCTCCCAACACTATGTACTTTTTATCTTTTAGCTTCCCACTGTCACCGCGTATTCCTGCACTGCTAATAACTGCAAGCTTCAAAAAGTCATTGCATCAGCCCTGTGCGAAATCCCAAACTCTACCGGGATAAACCAGATCAATAAATAACAGACTGAAAAAGATCAAAGGAAGAAAAAAAAAATCTGTTGAACGTGACAGACTGTGTTCTGTTTCAGTTTCATTTGAGTCGATTTTGTGGCTTGCACTGACTCGAGCCCAAGGGATTGTGGGTTGTCCGGATGCTTCTCTCTTTTCCCAGAGTGCATCTCAAGTCGCTCACTGAGCTCCATCCACTCTGGAACCACGCATTTTAAATGGTCACTTGGCTAACTCGACCACTCGCCGTGGGATTGAAACAGAAAAAAATGGTTGATAAATGACTCTCAGTATCTGTGTCATCGCTCTGACCCGGACCAGTGCAGTGGATCAGCTCTCATTGTGCTTCAGACAGGCTTTGAAACTGTTTAGCAGCCAGCTTAGGAAAACTGTGTCCATCCACTAACTGCAGCTACAGTAGAGAGTAGATTTTGTTGGATTCAGTAATTCTGTACTGACCATCAGTAGTGGAACTCACACTAGATCCTTGTGACCTTCTGTCTTCATTACTGGCTGAGTAGTGGTTCAGTGATTTTCTGACAAAAGAACAAAAAAAACTCCCCTCATCCCTTCCTGGGATGAAGTGGAGGGGGAGAAAAAAGAAAGCAGTAGCCGATTAAAACATTTGAGGTTACTGTTTGTCTGATAATTTGTCTTATTTTGATTTTACTTTGTGCATTTTTTTCTCTCAAAACTTGATACATTTTTTTGTTAATAACATTCCAATTAGTTTTTGGATTGGTTGCTAGTGTGTGTTTTTGTTTTATTTTATTTTATTTTTTAGAAAATGTAAGATTTTATACATTTGTGTTGTGTGTTCACCTCTAGTTGAGTGTGTTAACAAGCCATGCTGGACATGTACACATTAAAAATTGCTTTGAAAATCTTCATAGTTGTGTTTGAAGCTTTTTGTGCAGTGCCTGCAGCAGCACAATAGAATAGAGGACTACAACTCTGCAAACACACAGCACACACACCCTCTGCTCTCTTCCTGTGGTGAGGTCACTGTCCATAGGGCCTTGCTTCCTGTCTCACACGGGACAGGCAGCACAACGGCATAATGGGCCGCAGGAGGCGGAGACACAGGGGTCTGGCAGATTGCCAGGAAATCACATGAGCAGGGAGGAAGCTGGCAAGCACTTTGTAGAGCCTATAAGAGAGCAAACAGGCAATGGTGTCATCACACTGAGAGGAAATTCATTGTTCACAGCAGCAAATGGCCTTTGGGATGGATTTTGTGCAAACACCAGAATTACAAAACACAGACTGATGGCAGACTGAGATGTCTATATGACTACAGTCAGATGTTTCCAAGACTGAAAATAAAGTGAGATCTACTCATATCCCCTTACAGGTGTAATTACCCAGAATGCATGACAAATCATGCAGTTGTTCTTTCGTCTTGATTTAACTCCTCAGATCAATAATTCTACCTCTGAAGTCTAGCTCGGGGCTGTAGTATCTCTGTAGAAATAAAAGGATACCAAGAAGAAGCCAAAACATTGCAGGAACATGTCGTTAAGGGGCGACAGCGATGTGTTTGTCCGGAACATAGTTTCCAAGTGAAAGATCTCTTCAACTATTGCATGGACTGTTTACAGATTGGTACAGATAGCACTGGTTTCTGGAAGATGAATCCTTAAAGATAAACATGTTGTGAGGAAGCCACTCAAGGGTCACAGCCACCTGGCAAATTGTGCAATTTTTTGTTGTCCTTTCCAATCTGCTTTACATTCTTTGACATTCTCAACCCAAGTCTAGGTATAACACATTGCCAGTTTAGGGGGAACATATTACACAGAGAAGATGTGACACTGATGTATTTAGTGTTCATTATTTATTCAAAAGGTTGATCTCTGCTAGTATCCAGCTGCTGACTGTGAGCACAGTTGCAGCTGCTTTACCTGGCTGTGATGGTAAAGCTGTTGCTGTATATATGGTTACTGTTCTCTGTAGTTGGTGAAGGGGTCTTTTTGACTGGAATATAAAGGATATTGCGAGGGAATGCAAAAGTATTTTGAGGGAAAGCAAAACTTGTTTTGAGGTAATGCTTAAGTAGTCCTCAAAAAGTTCTAGCCTCTGACCTTTAGGAACTTCATGTGTTGTTGTCAACAGATCCTATAGCAATACCAATACAACCCATGCATTAATCAATCTGTCAGTACTTTCTGACTTGTCTGCCCTGTCTGTGGTGATCAGCCCTATTCACATTCATTTCTGCTACAAATGTAAAACGTTAAAAACAAATTACAAATCCATCCATTCCATCGATTTTTATCACCACTTTATACTGTAGAGAGCCGTGGGGGGACTGGAGCCTATCCCAGTGGCCATATGGCGAAATGCACTGTACACCTTGACCAGTGGCCAGTGACGTGCGGTCAGGGGAGGCAGGTGAGGCCTCACCTGACATCACGGGAAGAAAAAAATACATGATAATAAAATAACTTAAATGGTTATATTTATCCAGTGATTTGTACTATAAAGTATTTATTTTTTTCATTTAGCCTCGTCAGTTTTGATGATTTTAAAATTCAAAATTGCTAAATTTTCGCAATTTCCCATTCAAATGCTTGGAAGAGAAGCCGGTGAGACAGCGGCGAGCTGAGCCTCACTTGTATTGCACAATCTCTCACTGCACAGGCTGTCATGTAGGCTGTCACTGCATGGCAGCCAGCGGAGTGAGGGATTGTGCAATCCAAGCGAGGCAGCAGCGAGCTCAGCCTCACTTGGATTGTACAATCCCTCACTACCTACGCTGGCTGCCTGCAGTGACAGCGTGCTGCTGTCTGGATGTCGCCAATAACACGATTCAAACACATTTAATATATGAACTGATTTTCCACATTTCAGCTGGTGTATGTAATAATGTACAGTGTTTTTTGTTACCAACTGTATGTGTGTAACTCTGTGGCTGCAGAGTAAGTGACAGCAAGCTAGACTAGGTACCATAGGTACGGTGTACAGTTAGCAAGTCAAGTGCAGCGAAGGAAGATAAGAAGACTTTTACAAAAAAGCAACGGATACTTTGTCCAGAAGGAGCAGAGCATGGCCATCATTTAAAGGTGAGACAGCAATAACTTTAAAAAAAAAAAAAAAGAAAAGAAAAGAAACATGAATTTTGTGGGTTACAGCTTGTATGTGTAAAGAATGCAGATATGAAACATAACCTGTAAACTGCTGCCAATGAAATGGCAAATATGCTACTGTGTAGAGTGCATATATTTGTAAATCAGATTCTGATGAAGTCAGTGCCTCACCAGCCATGAACCCACCGCATGTCACTGGGCCAGACCATCTCAAGGCCAACATGATGAGACAGACAACCAAGTTCACTCACACGTATAACCAATTTAGAATAATCAATTGACCAAAGAAGGTCTTTGGATTGTGGGAGGAAGCCAGAGACAAAACAACAACAAACAGTAGTTCTGGACCTAATTTCAGTTCTTGGAGCATGGAGGAAACAGGGTTGATACAAGTCAGAATAATGTACTTTTTTGTATTTCATCACGAGTTCATGACCGACTAACCTTCAAGGTTCATGTGGCCTCTGTTGCTCGGTCGTGTCGATTCGCCCTGTACAGCATCAGAAAGATCAGACATTTCCTGTCTGTATATGCAGCACAACTCCTGGTACAACCTACCATAATGTCACGTATTGACTACTGCAACTCCTTACTGGCAGGCCTCCCCGCATCCACGGTCAAACCTCTGCAGATGATCCAGAATGCAGCAGCACATCCGGTTTTCAACCAGCCAAAAACAGCACATGTCACCTTGCTGTTCAGATCGCCTCACTGGCTTCCAGTTGCTGCCCACATCAAATTCAGAACTCTGACACTTGCCTAGAAAACTACATTGAGAACAGCTCCCTCCTTCCTGAACTCTCTCGTTTGGATGTACACTCCCTCCCGCTCACAACGCTTGACCAACAAAAGCCACCTGATACAACCACAACAGGGCCCGAGGTCGATAGCTAGACTCTTCTCCTCTGTGGTTCCCCGGTGGTGGAACAAGTTACCAAACTCTGTTCAATCTGCTGACTCCCTCTCAGTCTTTAAGAAAAGACTAAAGATCCAGCTCTTCACCGAACACCTTTGCACTTGACAGACTGAATACAAAGAAAACAAACAAACAAAAATTCCTATTACCTCCCACACAGCCTGCTCTTGACTTCAACGCCCTATCACACTTGAACTTGTTCTATGGCACTTATCTAGATTTTTTCTCCTGACTAGATCCTTGCTTGTTGTATCTGCTCTCAGATGCACGTTGCTTTGGATAAAAGCATCTGCAAAATGAAATTGTAATTGGAGAACTACCAATATCTAGACGAAGGGTCTGCCTGTTGTGGGACCCATGTCAGACTATTGACTTGCTTGAGAAAGCTGAACCAGTACGCAAACCTTCTGACTGCACGATGACCTACTCCTAGATGCACTGTGAACCATTAAGTTTTTTTAACAGTCAGACATACCTCTGTTCACTTTGTAAACAAACAACTTTAATGGTTCATGTCCTGTGTGTACAAAGTATTTGAGTGTGGCCTGCTTTCCGCTGTGTTTACATGCTTTTAATGCTTTCCTGCTGCGTATGCGTGTGTATGTGAAGTCTTGTCTGGCTAGTATCACTGCTTGTTAAATCTATCTGCTACAGTTATCACTAGGTGCACCTCATGGAGCATTGTAATTATTTGCAGTCACCTCTTTTCCTCTGGGTAGAAAATTAACCTACTTTTAGCCACGCATGCATGCTTTCTGCATGAACACACATGATAAAGGACTGGAAGTTAATCACTAACAGCTACAGTTAATGACTCAGCTGCAAATGTCTGAATGTGCTGCATATCAGCCACCTGTTTCAGAGAATGCACCTGTTGTGCAATCTGTATACAGACAGCAACAATTTACTTGTATCTAGCTTGGCTTTGATAGATTTTAAACCGAGTTTATCATGATTGAAACTGATCATATAATCAGCCACTTCCATGGTTAAAGACTGACTTTGCAATGTGTTTCTCATTTACCCATTAACATACACCACTGGTGGCAGAGCTGCCATGCAAGGTGCTCTCCTGCCATCATTAACAACTTGGTGTTCTATGTTTCGCCTGAGGACATGTCAAACCTCCAACCTTGCATTTAGTGGACAACCTGCTCCAGCTGAGCCAATATGAGGACTGAGCATAAAGTTTTGAAACTGTCCTTTTTGTAAGCAGTGACTAGCATGCATCTGTGACGCCATAATGGATCCCAAAATGGTGTAGAATACAAACATCAAATTCTGTCAGACTCCTAAAAATAGTAGCAGTGACCCTTGCTTCACCAAGCCTTTGGAGATGAAGCACTGAGTTGACTGAGATGTTTTGAGGGGCATGCTACTTTCAAAATGGGCAAAGCAGCACCACATGACAATGAGAGGTCAAGGGAACCCTATGTGAGCAAAACCACTAAAAATGTCAAAGAAAGTGAACAAACTGTGCATCAAGATCACTGGATAGCCCTCAGGGAAATTGTTGACATGGTCAACATGTCATTTGGAACAGTTAAGGTTATCCTCACATCCATTTTGAACATGCACTGCATCACTGCCAAATTTATGGCCAGGCTCCTGACTCCCTAGCAGAGACTGCACTGTGTCAACAGGCCCAGGATGATGCCCAGAGACCAAACAATAGTCTTTGCAGTAGAAGAGCTGGCAGTGTCCAAGACTGATGAAGGCATGTAAGGGCAGAGGGTGCTTGTCATTTTCTTCAACATTCCCAGAGTTGTGCACCATGAATTCATCCCCCAGGATCAAACTATCAGTGCTGACTTCAACTTTTAACATCATAAGGTGACTAAGGGACAATTTGACAGGTTGCCAGTTCTACACAAAACCTAGCCAGATTTTATTTTTTTTTTAAAAAGAAAGAAACTTGAATGAATACTTAAAATCCTTTCTTCTTCTTCTTCTTCTTCTTCTGTGTTTTTACTTTGTCTTATGTGTTGTCATGTGCTGAGAGTCTGTGGAGCAGCAATACATCAGCCATCATTCACTAAACCAGTGCTGTGATGTGTTTTGTGCGTGTGTGTGTGTAATGTATGTCTCACCACAAACACACACTCTATTTTCCTTTTTCTCTACATGTTACAACCACATTCCCTTCTGCTCTTTTATTGTTTCACAGTGAGGTAATGTTGAGGTAACATCTGGAGCTGTAATACAGCCCGGTCCAGTGCATGCTAGCTTTGGCACACATCACCACAGCAAAAGGTGCACACATGCTGCTGCAGGGTGATTTTGGTCAGTACCCCGACGCTCCTGATGCTTGTAAAATGCTGACGGGGCGGAGGTGTAGCTCATAGTTACAACACACTAATACTGTTATATGAAAGTAGATTTATGCCGAACAGTTGTTGAATTTAGTTTTTTATAATCTACAATATACCTCAGAACTTAAAGAAACTTCTACAGATCTTGACATTCCTTCAGTGGTGCAGTGTTTTTTTGTCTCCTTCTTTGAAGCACACACCATCAAAAACAACTTGTCATCCAGACTTTGTCAGCTCTGCAACTTTTTTTTATGCTTTTTGAAAATTTCCTTCAGTTGAAGTGCCTCTCTTTTCTTTGTCAGCTGCACTGACAAAACTAATCTCCACCACCTTCCTGCTTTAATATATATGACTGAGGCTGAAGAAAAATTAATTTGGTAGAAATCAGAAACTAGACCATTAAAATGGAAAGTGAATATTTTGCCAATACACACAACTGTCATAAAATGTGACATGAAAATCAGGATTATATTTATTCAGAAGCTATCTAGAGCCCATTTTCAGTTCTATGCCCGACACCATAAATATGCTAGCAAACAGGCATGTACTGCATTACATTTTTTAACAATTACAGTACCTTTAGTGATCAGTCTTGCAGCTTATCATGTAAAGGTTTTTTTTTTTTTTTTGAAATATATATCTTTTTTCAAATGAGCAGCCTGTTGCTGTGTCCCTGTGTGACATGGTTATGACATACCGCTTTGTCCCAGATCCTCCGACTAATACCTTATGATTGTTCCTGAAGTTACACCTAAAAATCATGTAGAGGCAGTGTTTGTCAGTTACACCTCAAAGCTCGCCAACAGTCTGCCTGAGGATCTTCAGAGCTTTGTTGAAATCTGTTTAAACTTTAAGATGAAGTTTAAAGACACATCTTTTTATCACTGTTTTCTTTATTACTGGGTATATTTTGTCTTATTCTGTAGTTTTATTTGAAATTTGCCGACTGTATTTTTTCTTTTTCTTTATAGATCAAGTTAATTATTTGAATTTAAGTCAAAAGTGAGACATTTACTCTTACCTTTGTAGAATTATATATACATTTCTGTGTGCTTGTGTAGGGCGCTTTAGCCCAGTCAGCTGCTGAGGAAGTCCAGCTAGACTCCAGTACAGAACCAGAAACACACCTGGATGTACTTACAGATTCAAACATGCAAAGAATGCACGAACACATGCAGGTGCATGGGTACCTGCAGCCTTTTTCAGAAATGGGATACTGTCAAAGTGACAGCATTCTGACTTTGAGACACTGGCTGCTTTTACATTAATGTTCCTCATGAATTCATTTCAACACACTCACTCCAGTGACAGAAACCCACATGCTCCATATTTGTTATACTTGCGAGATTGATGAGCATAAGTGACGTAAAATACATCATATTGCAATAATAAACAACTCAATCAAACTTTTCCAGAAACAAACAGAATAGTTTATTTATAATTTCCCAATTACTACAAAAATCTGAAAATACTGAAAATGAGCTGGTGTACTGCAACTGCAGCAAGTGGGGAGAGATGAGTAGAAAGGGGGGACTTCATAGATTTGCACATTTTAAAGGAAGCAACAGTTTAGAGTTACATCTAGGCCATTTTAAGACAGGAAGGGATTATTTACTGTCAGGGTTCAGTCTAGTAGGGATCCAAAAATGCAACACAGGGTTTGGTTGTGAGAAAAGAGGGATTTATTTTGGCAGCTAGGAACAGGGGACACCGGGAAGCATGTGAGGGAGGGAGGTCCAGGAGAAGTTCCAAGAGGGACAGGGATGCTGAGCGGCTGTGGCTGGAGCTCGGCTGCAGAAGCTGGGCCGGGGAATACCTTGGTCCGTTGGAGAGGTTCTGGTAGATAACGCAGACAAAGGCAAGAGTGAGACAAAGCGAGTATCTCAAGGCACAAAAACTCAAGAGCAAACATGCTGACCTGTTACCACTCGAGTGAAAGTAATCCACTGGCGCTGGAGCACAGGTGGAGGCGGGCTTCATCCAGCGCTGATTCATAATGACCCTCAGGTTTGGGAAAGAGTGAGTGAAACCTCTCCCATCCAAAACCCTTCCCAGCCTAAAAAACACGAGCAGACACCAAAGCAACAGGAACATACACTAAACAATGTTTAACAATAATAGCGCAAAAACTCAGATCACCACAATTTTCATGGAAAAACCTTCATAGGTAACTTTGATTTACAGAGATGAGTTTCTAGGGGTTAAATCAATGACCAGAGAGGGGTTTAAACATCCTAAACTCAAAGGAAAGACTCCTAAAACAGCAGAAATCCAACAAATTTCAGCTCCTGTTAATGTGTTGTTAAAACAAGGATTACATTAATTGCTGCTCATTAATCTGATCTACTTCATCTGGATCACAGTGAAATGTTGTTTTTATGGACAATTTGTAAAGTGAATGATAAAATTGTTTTGTGATTTTGGCAACAACCTTTGTCTTTTGTACTTTGTATCAGTACTGATGCTGACATGTGGAAGAAGTTCTCCACAAATCACTTCACACAACTCAAGGTCCTTTTGCTTGTGTATACCTTCTTGTTAATGGCATGCAGTGTAGACTTGTGTCATGCTGAGCGAGTAAGAGTGATGTCATGACTTTTACAGAAAGTGACTCATTCAGACATGAAGCTGACAAGTTCAGATATCATCAGATTTAACAGAAAGCTGTGTATTTCTGCAATGAAAAATACTAGAAAAACTTTTAAAAAGCTGGCAAAACAGACCACGTGATGGAATGACAAAAATTTGACCCCGTATCTGTTTATTTTGATATTTGCTAGTAAACAAGTAATTAATGGTAATTAACTCCCACATTTCTCTTCACTGTCTGTAATCCAAACACTGTCATCACAGCACAGGAAAAAGATTAACTCTAAATTGCAGTGATCATTGTCATCTTGTTGCAGCAAAAGAAACTTGTAGATGTGAGATGACATAAAATGCAGGTATAATTAGTGGAAAAAACTTCTGTAAAAAGCTAAAAAGCTTGAAATGACAATTGTTACACATGTACATGCATGTGTTTTGATTTGTGTGGCTGACGCAGGTGCAGTTTTCTAGAAATATTTTCCACATTCAGTTTGTTGTCTTTTTCTGAGAGAAAGCTTTGACCTGGTCTAGACAGCAGCTGAATCCAAAAGACAACCTCACTTCCCATAACCCCTTGTGTTATGAACCTCTGACCTCCAAAGACCCTGGAGAAATGAGACACAATAGCAGGAAACTTATTCTCAAGAAAAATCCTCTCTTATATCTGCAAAGCAATTGTGTACAGCATTATGAAAATTAAGAAATGAAAGCCAGTATATAATGTGATATCACAAGCTTTTTAAATGACTGATTTCATAACAATTGCATAATTTGACAATTAAACTGCGCTTTGATGAAACTGAAAGCACAATCTCTTGTCTTTCCCGCAGGTCTTTTAAATTCTTACATGCTTGCATCACTACGCCCTTGATGAACCACCATCCTTCTCTTGGGGAAAATTTGCAGCCTACAAAGAAGAGATATCAGTCTCTCTACATTCTCATGCATTACAATCCACAGGCAAATCCCACAACAGTCATCCAAGATTTACCTGGTCATCGTGTTCTCCTGACGCTATATTACTGCCACTAAATTTTTATTACATCCTACATCAACTGTCTGCAGATGATGTGTAGGTCGATATACCCTACAAAACTGAGACTACAAAGAGAAGCCAGATGAGGTGGGGAGGTTTAAAGCAAGCCTGCTGTGTTCCTTTGTTTTACTATGATATGTAGTTTACCCCATCTGTACAATAAAATCTGTGAGACTACATGTGTTTGTGCTGTCTTATGTACATCTATTAGAATATGTAACACCTGCAGTCTGGTTTCATGCTGATGTTGAACCAATTATTATAACAACTGCCAAGCCAGCTCGTAAAATTATGGGACATCATAAAGTTAATGAGCAAAACCTCACAAGGGACACATATCTGGAGAACTATTTCTAAGGCAAAAGGTAGTCCCTCCAAATATGGGTTTTTGGTTTTGATGTAGGTTTTCTCTGTTTACCACACTTAAAATGAAGTTATCTGATAGATTAAAAAATAGCTCCTTTTTTTCATCAGATGTAGTAAATTTTCTGCCTATATATGTATATATATATTAGTTATGTTGACCATTTGCCTGATGAGCTGGTAGTTTTCCATAAAGCTGGGGTAGGCAAGCATTGTTTGGCTTCAGTTAACAAAAATTACACAGTGACAATTGTTTTTCAATTATTCTGAGAGCAACCTGAAGTTCTGTATTTTCTCTTTGCTCTGTTTTTCAGGCTTAGAAAATCCTCAGCCTGTGATGGGAAACTTTAGGGAGTCGCAGGTTTGGACTAGATCTGGTGGGATACTAAAGAGCAACACATTTCGAGCAGGATGTGGTTGACTTTTCCCATGACTCCTTTTGCATGTGTGAGGTGTGTGCATCTGCCCATGTTAGTGTGGTGGGAGGCACTGAGGACAAAGAAAAGAGAGCTGCAGACAGAGGGCTGTAATTCAAAACTGCCATTTTTCAGATTTCTGCCTTCTGCAGTTTAAGCCCAACACAGTTTTGGGAACTTTAACCCACTGTGCACATCATCTCAATTTTTCCTTCCTTGAGGTCTTCGACACTTGGCTGATATATCAAACAGGAGGTGTGTGCAACTACCCTTGTACATCTTGATTGCTCTCTTACCAGCAGCCTCTGTCATGTAACTTGTAAGATTCAACCTGCCGCTTGTAAACTGAGATCATCTTTCCTGGAGTTAATTGTTACACATTAAAAGGAGCATCATACTGGACACCCATGCAAATTTATGCGCAGTTCATTTGTGAATTGCAATGCTGTCACCGTTTACGATCACTTTTATGAAACAAGTCCTAGGATTTGTCTCTGCATGCAGTGGACAGACTGGGCTGGGATGAGTTACAGTCGCTTACCACATGGGATGTAGACAGCCAGTCTCTTGTTTGAGCAAGTGTGCTTTAAAGTTTCTCACACCACCAGGTAGCCAGTGGGACATTTCGGCTTCATCACAGTTTACTCAGAGTTGGAGTATGTGTGGTCACTGGGATAGAAGGGCAAAAAAACATTTTCAAAGTTGCTGTCAAAACCCAGGGCTGTAGTCACAACAAAATTGTACATGACGTCCAGAAGCACAAGTAAAGTAATCTTATTTTATAACTGTATGTTTTTTCCTTTTTTCACAATGTATGTGAAAAAAAATCTTGACATTATTACAGATGGCAAAATCAACTTTTGGGACACATAGCTAAAAACATTCTGATTTTTTTCCCCATTGCATTTTATTCAACACTGGAACAAACACAGTGCTACAGTATGAGGGCCATCCTGTTTTGTGCCATTTCATGTCATATTCTAATAGCTTGACCTTTATATGTAGATTACATGCTGTGAGAATTGGGACCTAAATTACTGGGACATTTTTGGTGACCTTAACTTCAAATTGATCATGAATTGGTCCATCGCTTAATGCAACTGAGGGCGACTGTGGTTCCGGTGGTAGAGCGGTTGTCCTCTGATCACAAGGTTGGTGCTTCGATCTCCGGCCCCTCCACAGTCAAAGTGTCCTTGGGCAAGACACTGAACCTGAAGTCACTCCCAATGGCAGGCAAGCACCTTGCATGGCAGCTCTGTGTATGAATGTGTGTGAATGAGTAAATGAGGAAACATTGTGAAGCGCTTTGAGTACCACTAAGTTAGAAAAGCGCTGTATAAGTGCAGACCATTTAACCCAGGTTTATTTTACCATGTTTTTTAAGAGTGTCATCTTCAGATTGCCCCAAATTTCACATTACAAAGGCCATTTAAGTACATAAACCTAAAATTCCCTTGGCAATAATTTGTAATTAATCAAATAACCAAAACCATTTACCATGCAGTGAACTCAGTACTTTATGTTTCTGGAACTGTGGTGCAGCTTCTGCATTGTCACACCACTAACCTGATTAATCTCTCTAAACTTCTTGTAAAACCACAATGTCTTACTTTTTATTTCTATACACATTAAATGAACAAGATATGATTAGTTGATCTAGTGGCTTTGGCCGTTTAGGCAATTATCTTTAAAAAGAAATAATGTAGCAAAGTATGATGAATTATTTAATAATAGTAATAATAATTATTTTAATAGCAACAATAGTAATCTGATTACGTTTTCCTATATTAACAAGAAGTGAGTGATCTCACAATGCCTTGCCCAGTGCCAGGGAGACTAAAATGTTAGTTGCATGAACATGAGATTTAGTATGCAGGGAATAAAATTGGCAGCGGAGTCATACTGGAATACATAAATAACTAGAGAGCTGCTCAAAACTGTCTTTGTCCAAAGCCTTCACATATTTAGTTCTGACACCTTCCTTTTTTTTTCTCTCTCAGTTATTAGATTTTGTTCTGCCATGGTTTCATTCATGAGCAGTTTTATTTTAAGACTTCAGTCTATGGATTTTGTTTTTGGCTCATATTGCAGGATGCAAATTCACTATGACTGGTCAAACATTTCTAAAGGTTAACCAAACAAGACAGCACCTACTACCCAGCTGCCCTTCAGCATCCAGCCAAGCTGCACAGAACAGAAGAAATCCCAAACTGTCCAGGCTGACAAGCTTTGACTATATTGCTTGGTCACTTTTCCATCCAGTCTTTAATAAAATAAACAAACAAACAAACAAACAAACAAACAAACAAACAGACATTTAAATATACAAACATGAAACTACTAGATATATGTTCAATATAAGTTTATGCATACCTCGAGACATTATTATTGATTTTTTTTTTTTTAAGAAAAAAGTATTTAGAAGTGTGCAACTCTCAAAATATATAACATATTAAAAAAAATAATCCAGAGAAATTAGAGGTAACTTTGTTGTATTTTTCCCCCATTCCAGTTAGAAATTTCTGATTTGGAACAAGTAGGTGTCCAAACAATTGATTGTTTTGTTTTTTTTTATGCAAAGATTCTCATTCATCATTGAAGAAATGACATTTGTTTTCAATAACGAAAAGATTTGAGAAAAATTTAAATAAATTACTTACAATGCAAAATTTCGATGTGTACTTACTGGTAATACATCATTTATATGATAACATTCATGCCCACTGTCAATAACTACTTATTAAAATAGACCATTTTAGGAACATATGAGTGGGTCTTAACAAGAACCATCTCTTCAGAACCTCTTTGTGGTTCTCTGTTTTGGGGGTAGAACCAAGTACAGACTCTGGGATAGATTCCTCTGCAGAGGAATCTATCCCAGAGTCCTCATGAGGTGCCTTAAAAACACTTAACACTTAAAAACACTGCTGTGCACATCTCAGTGCTGCTTCGATAAACTCAGCGAGGACAGCAAGCACAATTTTTACGCCCTCTCAACGTCCTAATTAAGAGAAAGTCTTATCCTCTCAAATAGTGTCGTCTTTTATGCAAGACATTCAACATAGGCTAACATCATAGACCTACATTGTTTGAACTTTTTGTGTTCCTAGAACTAAAGTTGCATCCTGTAACTACTGTTTGTCATTGTTGGGGTGAAGTTGGAGTTAATGTCACAGTTGAAGCATTGAATCCTGCACCAAAGTTGAACCAGATTGTCTAAAAGTCACCTCAGTGGATTGTTACTTTAAATATTCATGTCAGCTTGTTCCTGCAAGTTCCTGCAAAGGACAACCATCTAATGTAATTTTTCTTCTTTTGTGGAATGTATTTTGTACAGTATGTTTGTTTTAATTAACATTCACAATACCGTTTATCATCAAAAGCAATTGTATTCTCAAAGCTTCTTGAAGTTGAAGATGACATTTCATTAGGTAGGATAGACAATTCAGATGAGTTTTCATCGCATGATTAAATTCTCTGGTTATTACCAATTTCTTCATGCAACAAGCAAACAGTAGACTGCTGCTGTCACTTCAGTAGGTTCAATACCTTTGTAAATTTAGTTTTGCTTAGAGATGGGGTGGCACTCTGGACATTTGCCAGATTTAACAGCGCTCTTGCTCCTACTATCTAGCTGCCATCTCTCTTTTCCCCTGCCAAATCCCTGACATATTCACTGAATCTGACAAAAGGTGTACTGCATTTGAATCACTGCCTTTCCCTTAAAATGCTTTGTGTTACTTTTAAGTAGGAAAACTCATCTGTGCAATCAATTGAAGTATTTGTAGGGTGGTATTTGTTTTTGCATGGATGGCAGAGGCAGTTTTGCTGCAGCTGCTTTGCTTTTACTTTCCCTTCATTACGTTGAACTGGACAGCACTTCCCAGTGTGTTGTGCACTCCATCCAGCTGGATAGGTGGCGTCTTGTTTGGTTAAGCTTTTAAAATGTTTGGCCTCCCATAATGCACACACACACACACACACACACACACATGCAGATATATTGAGCATCTGGTTACAAGATTAGTCATATGTTGTCTACTCATGATGTCTGGCAGTCTAACAGCTGGCAAGGTGGCACCCACATATGATACTTTCATCTGCAGAAACTCTGCCTCCACCAGGGCAGGGACATCTGGAGTTTATGGAGTTCAGCGACAGGCAGGGTTAGTGGGCCACACAGCAGGAGGGGAGCCCCTAGTCCTGCAGAGGCTCTTGAGATGGCTTCATGTTTTCCAAGCAGCTGGAGTGAACGGTGATGCAGACTACAAACTAGCAGAAAACAAACAGATGCCAAAGGGAGAAAGGGATGAAAGGAATTTGTCTGTGTGTGTGAGAGAGGAAATTAGAAAGTTTAATGCACCAGGTGGATTCCAACAACCCACTGGCCTAAATCTGATTTAGCGGAGAAAAAAAAAATGTCTCTTCAGTTTGAATCTTTGCTAATTATGGATATTGATGATTTAATCTTTAATTTAAAGGCAAAGGTACAGTCTCGGGAAATATACGTGTTCACTTTCTTGTTTAGCGTAATGAACCAATACCACTCTCAGGTGTGTAAGAGTCAGATGTGAGGGTAGATAGCTTAGTTTAACATAAAGACTTTAATTAAGGCTGAGGAAACAGCTGACCTGACTTTGCAGAAGGTAAAATTGGAGATCCAAGCTCTATATTAACTTTAACGTCCTTGCTGCAGCTCAGCAAAGGTAGCAATAGTCCTCTCATCAGGGCAAGAAAGCAAGAAATACATTTCTCAAAACATTTGCTTTATTAGTGTTAGTGACTTTGCATTAACACTCACAATAAAACTATGCATGCATTTAGCATTTTGAATACAATGCACCATTGGTCCAGACACAAGGGTATGCTGGACACAAAAGTGAATTATATTTAGAAAGCACATTTAAAACCAATAAGAGCTGAACCACAGCGCTGTATAATTAGAATAGCAAACCATAAAACACAATGACTAAAAGATAACTGTGAATGGAAGAAGACAATAATATAACATGATTAAAAAGTTATAAAACAATAAGTAATGAAGTCAGGTTGTCAAGCTCTACTGGGAACAAATATTAAAGACAAGAGGTGGATCGTCAGCCGCAGCTTAAAAAGTTTTAACGTCTGAACAGTTCTTGCATTAAAAGGTGAACTGTTCCATAGATTAGGGGCAGCCAAGCCAGACCTCTATTTTTGTGACTAGATCTTGAAACATCCAAAAGCATGTGGTTGGTTAACCTCAGTACTCTAACCGGGATATGATGATGCAAGGCTGTTGCGGATGCAGTGTACCTAATGCTGCACAGCACAACGAAAGATTGTGTGAAGGCACACAATGGCAGCATTCTGCTCTTTTAGCAAAACTAGATCACAAGCATTGACATCCTATTTATAACAAGAATGAATCAGATGGAGGGGATGTGGTTTTAAATGTTCGTGTGACCATGCTGCTTGCCATGGCAAAAATATTTTTTAATTCAAACCAAGACATTCAAATTAATTTGGAAAGTTTAAAAGTATATGTAGCAAATCAAATGACTGCTTGTCCGTAGATTTTTGGGAAGTTTTATAAGAATGACTTCATCATTCTCGAGCTGCAATAGTCAGACGGCTCACAATCATGCTGACAGAGATAGACTGAGAACTCTTTTCAGCTTTGGCTGCTACATCTCAGCTCCTATTCTCCCCTATTTTCATCTTTTTCATGCCAGAATCACTTGTCTGCTCACTTCATCTCCCTCTGTCACTCCTGCTCATTCATTGCGCTGTCGAGGCGAGTCTATTCTGTCTATGTTTCAACTTCTCCATCAGATCCCGCCTCTGGCCAGAAAGATTCCTGTGATAGCATCCTCAAAGTTAAGATCTGCCTGCGCACTGACACACATGAAAGAGAGAAGGCTCACACTGCAAGTCAGCATGCGAGAGCGAGACTCTGACTCAGCCCCTGTTTCAATTTTCTTGACTAAAAATGTTACATTTAAACATGCAGATTACAACATAATGGAAAACTGTTCTCTTTAAGTTATATTCTCTCACATTAGAAATGAAAAAGAATTTGTGAATTTCAGTAACACCGAATTTTAATCGAATGTAAAAGATTGAAGCCAGACCTTGCTCTAGCTGTGTTTGAAGCCTGTAGCTTCTCTCATTTTCTCAAGACAGCTGGTTATCAGTCTCTTCTCACCCCCTCCTTCCATTGGTCTAATAGCTACTGTGCCTTTTCTCTCATGTCTACCTCAGCATAAAGGATTCTTGTGCAGAGGGAGGGAAGCCTGCTCTGACTCTCGCCTCTACATGCATTCCAGCCTCTGTCTCATCTCAGCCCAGGGCAATGGCTTCAGTCTTGACGCACTCCTGACTGGCTGAGTGGCTGAGTAGGTGGCTGCTTGTCTATCTGCAGTCTGCCTGCATGACTTTTTAACAAACTGACAGACTTGATAACCAACTAGAGTGGGTGTAATATGAAGTTCAGATTTTTGCTTGCTGAGTGTCTGACACTTGCCCCATTTTACTTTTAAACATGCAGCGAGCATGCATTCCAACTGCAGTTCAGCCCAGAAGCTGGAGTCTGACAAAATGCATACATACAGTCGCAAGCAGAAATAAACAGCCAACACTGAAGCCCCCAAAACTGCAGTTTTTCACATGGACACTTCCGGCTGGTTCCAAAAGAGGGTCAATCTATCTCCACAAACTATCCATCCATCCATTATCTATTATCTATACACTGCTTAATCCTCAATTAAGCACACAGAAAGAGCCCTGCGACAAACAAGCACACTCACATTCATGCCTATGGACTATTTAGAATCACCAGTTAACCTAAACATGCTTTTAGACTGTGGGAGGAAGCCCGGTGAGAACCCATGCAGCACAGGGAGAACATGCAAACTCCATACAGAAAGATCACGGTGTCCTAACTGGGACGCAAACCAGGGATCTTGTAGCTGTGAGGCAGTGGTGTGAGCCATTGTGCAGCCCTTCCCCATAAACCTACATGTTAAAACAGCCAGTGTCACAGCAGAAATAAACATGATCTACAGCATGGTACAAGAAATGGTTTTAGTCTCTATTGTAATTGAAAACTACATGGGGCCAAATTCTTTATATGTCTCACCCATTCAAATTGTATTAAGGCCTAAAATTATGCATAATTTGTGAGCATGACCACTTTGAGTGACAAGAGGGTACCATCACATTCTGACTGACTGACTGTTTGACCTGCTGCATGTCTGTATGGCCCTCTGGCTACTGTCCTACTGAATGGCAGTATTATCCTAAAACTGTGGCCGACACAATGTGCATCCTTGAGATGTTATTCCATATGTTATGCATATTAAAGGCTTGACACAGTCTAGTTTGGAACATTGCCACGAACAAGCCTGACAAAAAACTGTGGAGCTTAAAATAAAACGTGCATATAAAAATGCAAGTTGTGCTTTATTAAAGTTAATGTGCAGGGTATCACAAAAATTGTGGACTTCTTTGATTAATCATTGGCTACTCTTAATGTATTACCTGGGCAAAGTTACACAGTGGGAATATGAATTAAGCTTTATACAGAAAGTAGATACAGGTAAGATTAGGAAAATGCATTTAAAGATACATCCTCATCTACATCACAGGTTAAAAAAAACAAAAAACAAAAAAAACCTCACACTTTTGATTGTTCCTTCCTGTCTTGGAAGTAGACATAAAAACTAATCTGCTGGCTGACATCTGCTGACATCTACTCATTTAGGTTCCACTTTGCCAAACTGTCACTCCTTTATTCTGTTATTCAATTGCTGTTTCCCAACGTCCAAGATTGTAACTGAGTGTATCAACACAAAACTCTTTTTGATTTGCACAACATCTGTAGTTATGACACATCATATAATCCACTCATTAGAAAGCTTGCAGTTGTTATTATCCAGACTAACCCAGCGTTGTGAAGTCACACCTTCGTAACATACACAGGTGGAGCAGTGGTTTATTTATAGAGGAGGAGACTAAATACTACAGTAATCACAGTGTTTCATGCCAATGGCTTTTCAAAAAAAACTTTTAGCTGAAATGTTCTATTCAGTAATTGCATTGTATTTCCACTCCAGGCTATAAAAAGAGTGTCACGATCAGCTGCAACAGAGATGAGAAAAAAGCAGGAATATATGATCACCAAGAGACATAAGAATGCATGGTGGGTGAAAATTAAATGAGACGCCACGATAAGAACATCATTGCCGTCGCTGACACCCCACTTATTCTCGGTGGTATGGAATGTGTTTGTATTGTTGTATTGTCTTGTCTTGTTATTCCATGTGGCTCAGGAATGCAGACAGATAGTAAGCTAGCAACCACCTCTGTTTTGACCACTGACTTACATCCCTGGGGTGATGCATGCGTACACACACACACACACACACACACACACACACACACACAGGCAGTAGGTATCCTGCTAGATTTATAGGGCTATTTATCGTGCCAGTCGGCTGCCTGTCTAGTCCATCTATTCTTATCATGCAGCTGTGTAGGTGTGGATTAGACCTCTTCCTGGATAATGCACACCACAAGTACATCTCTCTTAATGAGAATGGATGCTATTTAAATGTTTTGCTGTTAGGCCTTGGAAACGTAGTCATGTTCTACATCAAACCCTGAAGCAGCTGGAGACAATTCATGGGAAATTGTCTTTTTTTGGGTTCCCTGGGGGCACAGCAGGCTACAAGACGCATATTGCACCGTCTGGTTCATGACCTTTGTTGTGTGTCATATTCTTCTCTACAACTCTCCCACTTTGTTTTTTCCCTCTGTGAATGAACGAGTGCAGGAAAGCAGTGATCATCAAAAAAAAAAAAAAAAGAGTGTTGTTAGCAAGCTCTCAGGCTGATGTGGCAGGTGCGGCAGCCATGGCAATTTGCAACAGAAGTAACAGGAGGGATGATAGAATGGAAAATGTCATGTTATTTCGGAGCAACATCTTCACACTACCCACCCATAGCAAATATAACCAGCACATGAGGTTTGTGGTTTTAAAATAACTACATCAAAACAACATTAAGTACAAAGCACGAAGGCGAGCTAAGAATGTCAAGTATGAGCCGTAGGATGTAATGAAGTGAGACCTCAACCACAAGCAGACGAGTGGTAGGGGGCTGATGAGGGGCACAGCTAAACAAGGCTAAGTTATAGGTCTCCTGCCTCATCAGAGCAATTACAGTGAAGCCTATATCCCTGAGGACATGAGATATTGTACATTATACACAATGGCCTGTGTTTGTGAGACAGTATGTTTGTGAGGGCGTCTACATTTTTGTTTTGCGTTGAGCTCATGTGATGTTTTCCCTGCTGGCTACGAGTCACAGTTATCAGACGGTGACAGATATATTGCTGTATTTTTCAGAAAGTACTGCTACAACACTTGTTTCTGACTTCACTGTAAAACAAGGGACTCGAAGTTTCTGAAAGACATTCTTGGCAGTGTGAAGAATCCTCTATATGAATAATTCTGTCTGATTTTTCCTGTGTCTCAGTGTAAGGTAACTTGCTCTGACAAATATAAGACATCGAAATGCAGTTCTCTGACTTTTCTCAGTTTCAATGAGCAGCCAAAGAGGCCACTCTGATGTCATGCTGATATGCAATAAGTCGTACTAAAAAAGTTTCAAACACTTCATTTGTCCATTTGTCACATTTCAGATATTAGGACATGAAATGAATGATATATAATGAGGCTGTTTCAAACACAGGCTGAGAAAGACAATTTCCCCATAAACACTCACTGGCACTTTGCCTTTTCAAGACAAGCACTTGGAGATTTGTGCAGCGGACATCAGTGAGCACCAAATTAGTGATGCTGTTTGGTCCACAATCAAAAAAATAAAGTTACCTAAGAAACAGTTATACTACACTCTAATGCCCATATACATTTTCGAGAGGTTATTGCAGCATGATAGCTCATGCAAACAGCTGTCTTTTTATGAATCTAAAAGACAAGAAGGAGCAATGATTTGGAGCTGCTTTTCTGTGAAATATGAAATCTCTTAGGTCTGTTTTAGTACACATCAGCTACTTTTGCTTTTTAGCTACCAAATGCCGTACTGTCTTTAAAAGTCACTAACTTTGTCTGCTGCTCCACAGGTATTGTTCACAGATTTTTTTTAGTAGGTGTTTTACTAAACTACCTACAGCTGATGCAGTAAAAGATAAGTTCACAGCCCGAATACCAAAAAGGTCTGCTGAAAGAGGAACATTTATTGTGGAGGCCTCCTTTCACAATGTGCAACCATTTAATCTGTAGTCATAGAAATAATTATTAGACCACCCTTGTTTTCTTCAATTTCTTGTTCATTTTAATGCCTGGTACAACTAAGGGTACATTCATTTGGACAAATATAATGATAACGACAAAAATAGCTCATAAGAGTTTAATTTAAAAGCTGACATTTAGCCATTTTCCATGGTTTTTGTGATAATAACCAAAATCAGTTTCTTACATCAATGGCTGTGGCATTGTACTGCCAAAGACAGTGCTTTTAAGTAGTCTATGATTTCTTCTCTGTCTGTTTTAGTCACATGATATACACATGAGTTAGTACTTGCATAGCCATTGTTTTGATGACTGTGGTTCTCCATTTTGCGTTTGATGATTTTCCACAGATTTTCAGTTGGATCAGATCTGGTGATTGAACAGGCCAAGGCATGGTTCTAATGTTCTGGTTCTCCATCAAGGCTTTAACTGACCTTGCCGTGTGGCAAGGGGCATTGTCTTGTTGGAAAATCCAGTCATTGGAGGCAGGAAAAAGTTTTCCAGCTGATGGAAGAAGACTGTTTTCAAGAGTATCTCTGTACATGACCTGGTTCATTGGCCCTTCACACAATTGCATTTGCCCTGTTCCACTCATACTGAAACAAGCCCAGATCGTCACTGATCCACCTCCATGTTCTACTGTAGGGGCAAGACAGTCTGGTTTGTAGGCTTCTCCAGGCTTCCTCCTGACCAGTAAGTTGGCTGGAGTGGGCATCAAATGAAAATTGGATTCATCACTGAAGAGAACCTTAGCCCAATCATCAACAGTCCAATCCATGTGATCCCCAGCAAAGAGTAACCGGACTTTCCTCTGCCTTTCATTGATGAAGGGCTTCTTCCTGCCCTGTGTGACTTCAGACCAGCTTCAAGAAGTCTGTTTTGAACTGTCCTTGCTGAATAAGTCACATTTCTCAACATTGCCCACTCATTTTTAAGGTCCCTGGAGGTCTGACGACGATTCCTGACACAGGAACAGATGAGTGCACAGTCATCTCGTGGGGTAGAAAGACGTTTCCTGCCGCGACCAGCTAGAAATTTGGTAGCACCATGTTCAGCTTTGTTTTTCTTGGTGTAATGAACGGCTGTCTAGGAGAGTTTTTTCGCTACCTGTCTCTCACTCACGCCAATGTCCAGCAGTGCCAAGACGCTTTAGACATTATGTGAGAGCTGACAACTTCTGAGTTGTGCTACGGCTTGAATGTAAGCAAGAAATCACTCTTGCATGTTCAGTGCTGCTTATGACATGAAAATGGCCTCTTATATAACTCTGGGAATACAATTAAGCTTAAGCATGTCAAATAGGACACAAAGTATGACGTAATCAGCTGCACTTTTTTTGTTGTGTTCATTGTATTCTTCAGGTAATATACCTTCAGTGGTACCAGGCATTAAAATGAACAAGGAATTGAAGAAAACAAGCCCAGCTAAGATTTTAGGCTATTAGCTTTGAGGTTTACCAGGAGCAGCTGTCATATCACTGGGGTTTAGTGTCAGTTTTTCCTTAAGTGCATGCAGTTCCATGCTGTTGAGAACAAAGTTAAAATGTTACTTCTTCTCACTCTTTGATTCATCACTTTCTTTTAGCAGAGAAAAAAAATCCTTTCAGCATTCAAACACTGGATTTAAATTGAACAAACAGTGAACTGATTTGGGTAGAAATGGATGCTAGCGTGAATTTTAGCTTTGCTCCCTGATTTATATAGACAGCTATACATGTATTTAATTTACTTTTTTTTTCTTAACAGATTTCTCTCATTAGATAAAGACAGTGAATAGAGACAAGATATGTAGGGGAAAAAGAACAGGAGAACAGCATGCTGGCCGAGATTCAAAATGGGGACTCACTGCTGATCATGTGTCCTCACCAGTTGCCCAAGTCCAAGGGTGTATTTTACATGAAAATTTTGTCTGGTGTATTTTCAAGTCCCATAAGTTGTTTTTTTTAAAAGTTTGTTCTGATTTCAGTAATGTATGTTTATGGAAGAGCTCATTACAGTCACATGCAGTTGGATATTTAATAAGCGTTCTGAATTAGACAGATAGCCAAGAGTAAGTCCACTTGGCTGCTGTAACCAGATGCTCCACAGGCTGCATCAGGAAGGGGAGCCACATAGCCAGCAAGGAGTATTTGATCTGAACACCTTCTGTGGTTACTGACGGCCAGCTGCTGCTCACTTCGTTCTGTGGTCCAAAAATCTGGCCACCTTTTAATAAGCCTTGTAACTCCATTACTCAGCCCCTTCAAATACCACCTCATGGCCACACACACACACACACACACACACACGCACACATGCAGTATTTTTCCTACTTCCAAATTCTTTGACCCCTCATCTGTTCTTCACATCTTTGTCCATTCAGCAGGTGTAATTCTGAGCTGTTTTTTTTTTTTTTTCAGATGCAAAACTGTACGTAACAGAACGTCTCTGTAATGTTATCTTTCCTATGCCGTCGTCAGTTTGTGTAATTGTATTTCAATCTTTTGACAAAATTCAGTTCTAGTCAGATTTGTTTACTTTGTTGTCACTTCTTCATCCACTGTTGGGCCAAGGAGCCATGGAACATGCGCTATCTCAGTGACATGAAATGTAATGGGGAGACTGTAATGAACATGCAAAATACGAACAGGGGGGGACCAGGGATCTTCTAGCTGTCAGACGAGGTGTTAATAACTGAGCCAACCTTGCAGCCCTTGTTGTATACAGTCTGTGCTAAATGTGTCACCAACCTTCAACCTGAACAGCAAGGGGCAATTAATGTTATGATAGTCATTTTGTCATAATTCATTCATTTAGATCTATTGTTTACAGGGTTGTTGTTTTTTGTTGTGGTTATTTTTTTGCGTTACTGTGAAATATTGCTTCCTTATCACAGCTTTTGTGGACCCAATTGAAAATCTCTTTTTGACTGATTGATTCCAGGTAAGTAAGATTGTTGGCATTTGTAAAGAACTAGAAAGACAGATTCTGAAAATCCATTTCCAGTCAAAGAGAAGTCCGAAATATTGAATTCAGTCTCAGTCTCTGCATCTCTCTTTCACCACACAAAGTAATTGAAGACAAACGTCATGCCTGCAGAGCTGCCTGTTTCCCTTTGAAGGGTTGCTACAGTAGTTCTGCACATGTGATTTAGCACCACTTTAGTTCCACTGCTGGTTGAGTTTGCATGTTTGTGTATGTGTGTGTGAGACAGAAAGACAGAGTTAGCCAAGTCACGAGGTCAGCCAGTCCTCTACCTCTTCCCCCTGGGTCAAAGCATTGTGGGATGTGAGCCAGAATATCGTCGTTCATGGTAAGCAGATAGAGATTTGTGCCTTGATCCTTATTGCACTGTACATTTCCAGTAAAAACAAACAAAAAGAACAATTGCACATGATTTGTGAGGAAACAGACAGCTTGGTTTTGACCTGTTTCTCACTGGAGCGTTCTCTTTTTCCCTCTATAATATCACTTTATCTATCAAGGTTCCAGTCTCTGAAAGTATTGTAGGGTTGTCAGTGAAGGACATACCGAGTAATACAATTTGATTTATCAGTATTTTGTAAAAGTACTTGAGATGTCATGAGCACAAATGGTGAATATGTCATTTTGGAATGAAACTCTTGAATTATTTAGAGACCAATTAGTCAAAGCACATAGCCTGGAGAAAATGCAGTTGTTTGGAAATCCTGGGTGATCCACCTGAGATAATCCTTTGGTCATAGAGGTACAGTGGATATGAATTGACAAGAGTTTGCATTAAAGCCAACCTCAGAAACTAAATGAGCACAGGTCACCTGAAACCAGAGAGCATGACATTCATTCTTGCATTTGATGAGGATTCTGTATTGACAAGTACGTGGGTGATCTTTAATAATAAAGGTTAATCCATTATTTTGAAATGTGAGCATACAGCATGTGATTGGAGAGGAGGTGGAAATGGATCCCTTTCATTGTGAAATGGAAGCTTCACCACAAAATTATAAATTTTGAAGGTCAATGAAATGAGAGTGGAAACACAAGATTGATTAAATTTGAAATAAAATAAAACAGTGGTTTAGTCCTAAAGTTAGTCGATCATTTTATATCAGGTGGTTCCCATTTCATATTCACTGTATTATGTATCGATAAATTATTAATTGATAGATGTCATGTAATGTTATTTATTCATGCAATATCAGCCATTTCCTCATCCCTTGCCCTCACTCCAATCTAGACAGAGTGCCAGACAGAGTTCATTATGAAGATCCCAAAGGAAACATTGATGGTTGGTAGGCTCACATCCTCCAATCACACTAACCAGGAAATGAGTCAGTGTTACCAAGGAGACAAGTTGCCAGTGTCCCAAAGGCAAGAGCGCAGAGGACGGCTTAGATGCACGCATGAACAAACAAAGGAGGACACACAATTTAGTCAGCAAAGCAAGACATAAAATTTTTTTTTTAAAAGTTGAAGTCTTTACAGGCCTCATTTTGTTTCACCTGCTTTAAAACGCGATTAGTTGTTTCATAGGATGTGATGATATGATGACACATTACAAGGCTACATCTTTTAATTTATTGCTAGTACTACACAAGACTGGGAAAGTGTCATGATGCAAGACTTCATTAAATTAGCAAGAAATTAAAGGTAAACCTAAAGGAAGTGCTACAATACTTTCACACAGTCAGACTATTCCAAACAAATGCTAACACAATGTGGAATCCAAAGACATTCAATATTAAATTAATTTTAAAAAGAGATGATCTAATATATAATCACATGCACAATAGAATTCATACTAAATTCCCCTTTTCCAAATGTGTTTTTTCTTCGTGGCTTTTCCCTACTGATACATTCATTTTTGAACACTTTTATTTTGAGTAGCATTTCATAATGTTGCTTTTCATGCCAGGGCCACCCTTTCACTTTACAGCCAATTATTCTCCTTGCCAAGCTAGAAAGGCCTGTCACTAGTGAGTCGCTACCCAATGTGAGTCATGCATGCACATACGCAGCGGTTTACAACATCTACGGTCCCCCATCTGTACTGAATTATGAAAAATAATGGATCCCCTTCTCACAGTCTGGGGACAGACACTGTGACTGGACCAAGTTCATTGCTTATCTCAGTGCAGGAGAAGTGAAGGTACACTGGATGGACCAAAAAATAGTAAACTCTGTCTTCATTTATAATGGGATAATGCAGGCTACTGTAGCAGCGATTCACATAAATCACAAAAAAAACGCATTTATTACAAAGGTATGCATTGAACAAGATACACACACACACACACACACACATAGACACAATGTTAACTTTATTTAGTTTAGTCAGTTTAGTGCTGTTGAGTTCAGAGTCCTGTGGTAGCAGTAGTGGTTGCAGTAATAGTAACAGCCTTCTCTATTCAATGGCTCTCATTGAAGTGAACCTTACATTTAATGCAACATGAGTTGCACATGCGCCATTTTATGAAATTGTACCACAACCATTTATGCTTGCGTATGTATGAGTCATAGCAGTCATGACAAGATCACCAGCTGCAGCAGAATTGGGCAGCTAGTTGGTGCTGTAAATAAACACAGCCAGTGACATATCATTTTATTCACTTGGCTTAATAAGGCTACACATGCCTCCCCTCTATTTGGCCTAGCTACGTGAGGTTGTGAGGACGGTGCTGTGTAAAGTCCCTTTCAAACATGCACTTCTTGTTACTTTAATTTGACAGCATCTGAATGTGTGGACTTTATGTCTGAATGAACATCCTGCTCATTTTTCTGTGAAAGTCAAAAAACTAATCTTTCTAATTCGGGTCTAGTCTTACATATCACTTTCAACATAACACAAGTCTGAACTGCATGCAGGAACATGAATGGATGTGCTGCCTGGACCTACGATGCACTTCAAGTTGTGTGAAGTAACTTGTGAGAGGCTTTATCCACATTTTCGTGTCAACATTACTGACATCACCACATCACTGTGGTATGTATGTCTGCATCAAGCTGTGAGGAACATTGCCTAAAAAATGACCTGTGTGTGAATAACAGAATGCCATCGCAGATTGTTGAAGCAGCAGTGGTATGTATATGTTTAAAAAGGTCTTTATACATGGGCGTGGGATATAATTCACATCATTTTTCATACTCATCAAATCATTCAGTGACACCTTGTGTCATAAAAGAACTGTAACCTTTGTTTCTTGTCGATCATGTTAATATCAACAAGAAACTAAAAATTAAAAATTAAAACACCAGTCTGCTGTGGATAGATATTGGTGTTCGAACATAAATTTACCAATGATTCAATGGCTCCAAGTTGCTTGTGATATCTAGATAGTATTGCTGTTTTAGAGACATGACTGTCCATCATACTATCGCTCTTCTTTGTTCAAATGCCCCACTCTCTTTCTTTGATCCCTTATTCATCCATCTATCTAGATTTCTATCTCTAGTGTAGGTTGCTGTTCCTGTAATTACTG
This sequence comes from Stegastes partitus, assembly GCF_000690725.1. Taxonomy (NCBI): domain Eukaryota; kingdom Metazoa; phylum Chordata; class Actinopteri; family Pomacentridae; genus Stegastes; species Stegastes partitus. Next base: position 501,272 of record NW_007577878.1, on the reverse strand, counting down.
CCTCCTACTCTATCTCTCACACTCCTATACACACAAACTGTATGTTCACACAAAAATCAGACAAGAAACACAAGGCTTTTTACATTTCATTTTTGTTCTTCTGTGTCTCTCATCCCCATTTATGTAAATTACAGGACTCCATCAGATTTAGTCTGCCTACCCTGCTCGACTGAGGCGATTCTCTTGTGTTTCAGAGGATTTCCATATGAGTCGGGTAATTACATCTAGCTATTCAGCCTACGCATAGGGACACTGCGCCATGGGTGGTAGACCGCCCGCAGTTCACTGAAAGGTCAACAAGTAAACAGGCATATCGTCTTTCATACAATCCTGCTGCCTGTTCTGCTTATGGGTGTGTCTGTTACTGTACTGTGTGTTTGTGCGTATGGCTTTGGAAAGTTGAGCTTGATCGTACGTCATATGGAGCCACTTTTAAGAGGATTGATCAATTCCCAGGAGTTGAATGAAGAGTGAAAGTCCTCATAACTGTCAGTGACCTTATGGTTTTTCTCAATGGCTATTTCCTCTGGGAGAATCAATGCCATGATTCAGTGGTATTTTATCATTAGGCAGGAAGAGATGGGGGCTGAGATCCCAGATAAGGAAGATCTGCTGGAAAATTCCGTTCAGTGACACACTTTGAATGCCTGGACAAATTATTTGACTAACAGGTGATCTTTCTGCAATGCAGGACATAACGTAGGTTTGTTTACTTTTTTTTTTTACATTCTTTATCCCTTCCTTTTTTGTATTATTCACCATGAACAATACAAAACTGTGACAGTGTCCATTAAACGCCTCTCCCTCTGCCTTGTTGGACTTACTGCCTTCTTAGAAAGACATTTCATGAATGACAGGATGCCTTGTATTCATCACATCAAATATCCTAAAGAAAGAGCAATATGTGCTGAATCAAGAATTCTGACAAAAACAAATCTAGCGTCATTGATTTACTTGTTTTTACTTAGACGCTCATCATCTAGCACATCAGGAGACATGATAACCAGCTTTGCTTTACTGTTACTTATTGCTGTGTATTTATTGCTTTGTTGCAAATAGGTATTGCATTTGTCATATGTCAGCAGTGGGCTGCAAGGTGGTGCAGGTGGTTAGCACCTTCGCCTCTCAACAAGACGGTCGCTGGTTCGTGGAGAGGACATCTGGGATCTTTCTGTCTGGAGTTTGCATGTTCTCCCCGTGCAACGTGGGTTCTCTCCGGCTTCTCCGGCTTCCTTCCACTGTGCAAAAACATGTTGAATTGGTGATTCAAGATTGTCCGTAGGTGTGAATGTGAGTGTGCTTGGTTGTCTGTCTCTAAGTGTAGCCCTGCGACAGACTGGTGACCTGTCCAGGGTGTCCCCTGCCTTCACCCTAAGTCAGCTGGGATAGACTCCAGCCCCCCGCGACCCTAATGAGGAGTAAGTGGTGTATAGATAATGGGTGGATGGATATATTTCAGCAGTTTTTAATGGATGTCTTAGTAAGGCATACAGAAGCATGGACTGACCACTGTGACCATTCTTCCCCCTCTGACAGCCACAGAGGCAAACAACAAAACCATGATGGATTGGAGGGTCAGAAAGAGAAGAAGAGCCTTGAGGAGAAAAGGAGGTTAAAAGAAGGAGAGGGGCAGAAGGGGAAGCAGTGGCTTATTATCTAACCACAATGGTTCCAGACCAGTAGCTTTCAAAGCAGAGGTCCTCGAGCAAAATTGGGAAAAGTTTCAATTAATAGAATGATTCCTTCTCAGCATTAGTGCACTGACATTAACTTTTGTCCCCGTCTTCCCTACTACTTTGGCCTTCATTACCTCATCTGTATTTCAGCACATAACACAACAGCTGTCTTTCAAACAATAAAATTAAGAAGAAAGATTATATAAATTACATATATCATATAAATACAATTAAGATCTGAATCCACAATTGCATTTAACATCTCTTTTAACCCCCCATTGTGTTGTTAATTCAATATTTGCAACTTTAAATGCGATACAAAATGCTCCTATTGTGTAAAAACCACAACTCTCTGTAGCAGTGCTATGTAGCTGAAAACAAATTGGCCCCATGATTGTAGTTTTTAAAATTTTTAGAACAAGCATGAATTACAGGGTTACAAAAAGATATTTCTATTATGTAAATACTTAATAAAGTCGAACTAGTGATTACACTACTTCTAGATTATATATGTCAATAAAATGAAAATTTGACAGCTTATTTGGGATATATAATCTTTTATTAGGACCTGAAAATCCAATACTGGCTCCGTATTTCAAACATATTGTACAGCCGAACTGTCAATTACTTACTAACTAAATCATCTGTGGTGAGAAAAAGTAAATATGTGGGTTTGATTAAGATATTCTAGTCATAGCATTTCGTAAATTACAGCTTCCGCAGGATTTGTCAAATTGACATAGAGAGCAGGAGAAAGAAAGAAAGAAAAATTCTGTGGATTCCTGTTGAACTAGATCGGGAGTCTTCATATATCAGTGCTACTGATCAGTGATGTAAATAGATGATAACAACCTACTGGACCTGCTAGGAGACGGATAAGAAAAACAAGCAAAAGAAACAAAGCATCCAGTGGACTAGATGCCTTTATGTTAATAAATGAATAATACAGTATGCGTTTATATGCCTTTATGAATGATCTTTTTTATATGAATGCATATGAAGAAAGCGCTTGGTTTTCCAAACTGGATGGTGAAATCACTGAGTGTATTCGGAGAAGCAGGACAAAATATGTCAAGGCTGAAGTCCAATAAACAAAAAGGTTAAAAATGTATAAATACATCAGCTGTGAAAGGATCGTAGCACATTTTGTATACTTTTCCAAAACACTATAACAGACGCCCCCTCCACGTTCTCATGTCTTCAATTACCAACAATTAGGGAGCTCTATTACATTCAATGAGAGCAAGCTGGAAGTCAATTAATGACGAGAGGGGGATACCCGACGCATGAATATGTGAAGCAGAGGGAGCCTGACCAAGCCTCCATATATGACGAGTGCGGAGTAAGAACGTGTTGCTGAGTCAAACCCTTGAAAAACGACTTTATTTTATTTTTTTTAGCACTGTGTAATAAAAGTCCTTTTTGTCCCAGCAGTCACTCCAGCTAAATGATTTAGTTGGCAGAGATACCCACGGGCATAACTCACCATCAGCTATTCTAATGGAGGGGTCACAGGTCACACCAATTCATCACAGCCAGGTGGAGTGGAGTGAATGATGGAGCAACACGCACACACACACACACACACACACACACACACACACACACACACACACACACACGCTACACACATATGTGCATACACACAAAGTGGCAGCTCTAATGTCGGCGCTTGCTCACTCAGTAAGGTGACTGAATAGGAAATGTTAGCACATAATAACGTGACACAGGAGTTCACACCCAGGTAGATGGTATCACCGTTTACATAATAGCAAATCTGGTTTTCATGTTATCAGCAGTGTTTCTTTTCCTATTTGTTTGCTCATTCAGCATGCATTTAATTCCTTCCTTCCTCCCTCCATCTGAGTATTCCAAAGACAGTTTTATGTCTTATCTGGTTTACTGCTGTTAAGTGATGTTCTGGGTGGAGAGGTATTTAATAAATGTTTTCCTTTATCCGGCTCTAGACTTTTAAGTCAGAGACTGAGAGACACGGTGGAAACGTGGAGAGGAGGAAGAACTCAGGTGACATCACCTCCTTCCTCTTACTACTGCGTTTGTGACTACGTGCTGCTACTGGAGGAAGAGGAGCTGACGTAGCATCCGTGTGTGTGTGTGTGTGTGTGTGTGTGGGTGTGGGTGGGTGTGTTAAAGAAACACCTCTACATATGAATAGAACTTTATACACTAGATATGTTCATGCAATGTTTATGGAAAATGTATTTCTTTTTAGAGATGATGAAAAGAACTTAGAAGTTGCATAGATGTGAACATGGACACTAAAGTTAAATCTTGAGAGAACATGTAGAGCATGTGTCTATATTTGTGTACATGCTCGTGTGTGTATAATGAGGATGGGTTGTGGTTGGACAGGATATGTGACAATGTTAGTCTCCACCCTGTGCATCAGTTCTCACACCTTTATGATGTCAAATACTGGAAATTCATCAGACATAACCACAAAATCCAGTAAATACCTACTCCCATGAGGGCAGGTTAAGCTGGAATATGAACTACATGGCTTGAGATCAATTGTTAGTATTGTTTTATTTTCTTAAGCACTGTTATATACAATTATATACAGATATACAGTTTATATAAAAGACGGGGCTGCAAGGTGGTTCAGCACCGTCGCCTCACAGCAAGAAGGTCGCTGGTTCGTAGGTGTGAATGTGAGTGTGCTTGGTTGTCTGTCTCTAAGTGTAGCCCTGTGATAGACTGGTGACCTGTCCAGGGTGTCCCCTGCCTTCGCCCTGAGTCAGCTGGGATAGACTCCAGCCCCCCCGCAACCCTCGTGAGGATTAAGCGGTGTATAGAAAATGGATGGATGGATGGTTTATCAAGGTTACATATTTAAATTTGTATTTTTTAATCTATTTTTTTTTAAATAAAATAAAATCTTTTCCAGCCTTAAATGGCTTAGATTTAACTTTATATTGTAAGGAAGCAAGAATGTGCAGATCTATGAAGTCTCTGCCTCTTTCATGCTGCATTACACAATGGCAAGTTGTAATATTGGAGGAGTTCAGCCTTACATTACAGAACCAGAAACTAATTCTGAAGAAGAATAACCTTAGATACAGCCCCACCTTGCAGGTAGACAGTTAAAATATGAACTCGGATATCCAGGTTTGTATTTTTGTCATCAGTACATTGCAGTGTTTGGGGTAAAAATACTGAGCCATGGACAATGAAAATGTATTTTCCCTAGAGAAGGACCAGGGTGCCACTGCAGGTAAAATTTTACTTGTGCGTTGCACTAACCATCACCAATCAGACCTTTATCAAACTGGAATCTCAGTGACTTTCAGTCTCAGTTTTTTGGTAACTGGATGAACTGGCAGTGCACAATTACAGAAATAAAGCATTTACATCTCACATTTATAAACCTGCTAAATATGTGATAATCAGTAGTGCAAAAGATAAATTTAAAACATTCTTTTTCTTTTTGTCATATTGCCATGTTTGTTGCATTATTGAATTCTCTGTGCTCCTGACATTTTTGCTTGCTCAGCTGATCCAGATGGTATACTGCAGAGAGAGTTAAGGATGATTTGACTTGTGCCGTGGGACATGAGTAAAGGCAGAGAGTGAGCAGTACTTTAATATGAAGGCAATAACTATGAAGTTCCAGAGAGTGTAATGAAGAGACATCTTCATTTGGTTACTCAAACAAATCACATTTATGAGATCCTGTTGAGATAGATTTGGCATATACACCTGCTGGCCCTTAACCTTTAACCCTACAGACAGATGTCATTGTCATATTACAAATGCATACCTCCAACATTTAGGGATCAGTAAAAGACGTCACTATAGTTGTAATAAACTCCAGTGCGCAAGTTTAACATGAGTTTCAACATTTGTTTAAACTACCAAAGTGTTAAAAACTTTAAATATGCTTTAATCATGATTGATAAAAAGCATATTTGGATCAGCGTTATGTTTCTCACTTAATAAGTAAATATATATTGCGCGTTTAATCTAACATGATATCATGGGATTGTATATAAGTAGCATGGAACATCAGGTACGTTTTGTGTGTTATGTCTGCACATTTTAAGCTCTTTGCAAGTCAATTTACAACATTAAGGTAGAGGTTGAGGTAAGAGGTTATTTGACATGCAGTGACATGGCAACTGCAAAAAATACAGTACAGAATACCTGAGAGCCTTACTACATTATATTTCTTTACATTTTTATTTGCCACCTGTTGCCTGATTTTAATTGGGGTTTTTTAGTGTGTTTTTTTTTTTACATACACAATAACATTTCCACAACAAATTGATCCAGAAAGTGTCACATTTGCCAATAAAAACTCACCAGAACTCCAGAGATAAAGTGTTTGACAATGAAAATTTTCAGGGGGAGGAACCCAAGACCCCTGTCTAATGTGTGCCCCCAAATGTTCGAAACAACTTTGCACCCAAGATTGTATTGTACGCCTCTTTGGTCATAAGAAACAAACTCTGATATTTGTTGCCAGTTTAACAACAATCTAATTTCTAAATGAATGAAACTGTGTGCACACAGTATAGCTGATATTTAATAAAAGGCTTTCATCAGTCTGACATTGAGTGTCAGAAATGATAAACCTGCTTGCTGTTTCTCTGTCCCTTTTTTTTCGCTCTTTAAAATCTTTAAAGTCACCATTAAAAACAGTCCTGAGTCGTATGTTTTTGTGTATTATACATCCCACGAATTTCTGTTTTTTCTGTTCCAATCCTACTATGAAGTCACTCTCTGCTGAACTGACTATGGCCACAAAAAACCCCTTATACACCCCTCCTCCCACATGACCCCAGCTGTGTTTGCTGTCTGCTATAGTGTGTGATTCCCAGGACCTGAGGAGCAGGAGATCCTGGGAGAAACAACACACATTCAAACATATAGAAAGTTGCAGTTTGGATGAATGACTGAAGGCCTGGACAGCTAAGGCCAATCGATTGTTACTGTGGTCATGATAATAAAGTCTTTGTGCTCTCTGGAACTGTACATTAGTTAGACATTTGTAGAACAGCTTGTTCTTCCTCTGGGCAACAGCATACTGGAAGAAAAAAAAAAATCCAATATCTTTATTACAACAATAAAAAAAAGAAAATCTGTTTCAGAAAATGTATTTGTGCAAGTGAAAGCAAATGAGTGTCAAGATCTTGTGACAGATAAACAGCGTTTATCTAATTCAGGACACATATTCAGTTTCTGAATGTTAACCAGACATTTTTAAAGCTACATTCTCTTTCAGTGGAATTGTTTTTCTTCACAGCATTACTTTTACCAACTGCTTGGGGAAAACAACAGAAATGGAGCTCATAGAAAACAAAAATTACAGATTAGATTAGTTGTAATAAAAATCCTTTTTTAAAAATCAGATGATCGCAGTGGAAACATGGCAGGATGTTCAGAAGGATTTAAACCTGAGAACATGTTGAAAATAAATGTTAGGGCAGATGTTGTTGCACATTACAAAAAAGGAATGAATTACCAGAGTTTGGCCTCTTATGTGGACAATCCTATTGTGGCATGTCATTTTTTTCAAATGTAACCAAGCAGCTAAATAATTTTCATTCATACATAAGCCAGAGGAAATCTAGCACAGCAAATCTGTGCATCTTTGCAAAAGAGACGCTGCTACAGGCTGGTGATATGGGCCGAACATTCTAAAGTTCTGTAGTTCTGAGCACTAGTAACTATCCAACTCTCTGTATTTTCTTTGTAGGCTACTGTTCACTTTGTTGGCGTTTTGTTCTGTGCTAGGTTGGCTTACAAACCCAAATCAAGTGAACACAGTTTACAGATGAGATACATTTGTACCCTGAAGTCCAGTCTCTCCTTAAGGTAAACCGTTCTGCTTTTATGGAGCAGTTTCAAATGGAGGAGGCACCTCATCCAATGAGCGTCCTTCATTCTGAATTCTGTTTGCTTACACTTAAGCATTAATTGGGATTTTTATTGGTCAACTATGTTGGACCATGATGCATACTTGCAGGAATGTGATTACTTTTTGTATCTGGAATGTAGTAATAGCATTACAGCTACTAATTCAACTAATGCCGAATTACCTGTTATTTGTCCTGGCTCTCTGTGTTCAGTTATAGACTGGTCCAGTGTATGTTGGACTGTCGGGAGCTGGGAGGAGGAGGAGGAGGAGGAGGAGGTCACTCTGTGCCCTGTGGTGACTTAGCTGTGGGAATGGATTCATTCAGGTGTCAACTAGTTTTATTTGATTTAGTTAAAGGGTATGTGAACTGCACAACTGGCTGCACAAAGACTTGCTCTTTATTTCAACACCTGAAATGCATCCATCCATCCATCCATCCATCCATCCATCCATCCATCCATCCATCCATCCATTATCTATACACCCCTTCACCCTCTGTAAGGTCAAGGAGGCTGGATCCTATCCCAGTCGACTCAGGGCAAAGGCAGGATACATCTTGGATAGGTCATCAGTCCATCACAGGGCCACACATAGAGACAGACGACCAAGCACACTCATATTCACACCTACAAAGAATTTGAATTCACCAGTTAACCTCAGCATGTCTTTGGACTGTGGGAGGAAGCTGTTCACCCGGTGAGAAACCATGCAGGCACATGGAGAACATGCAAACTCCACACAGAAAGATCCCAGGTCCAGGCCGGGACGCGAACCAGGGACCCTACCTGTAATACAGAAGATGCTAAATGTAGATGTGTAGGATTTGAAGTTGTTTAAAGGCACCTGATGATGGTGTGGTGAGTAAAAAACTGAGTAATTATTGTTACCATTACTATGTGAAACTGCTCTTTCACTGAGCAATATGTGATGAGTTAATGAATACCATTTTCAAGTAATTCATCCATTTTGCCAATTCTGCCAAAAAGCATCAACAAGAAAGTCAACAAGAAATTTCAAAGTCCCTCTCGAGTCATTGATTAAAACCTTAAACACGCATCTGTGTGTATCAAAGTTACATATTCAGATTTTTTTTTCTTGAAAAAAATCTAACTTGTAACATTGGAGGAATTTTGCCATCACTTTCAAGCTGAAATCTGATTATGAAGAAGAATAATGATGCGGAAAGACACACGCTGCAAGTTGACCGAGTTGGTTCTATAGGTTTGTTACATATAAAGCCCCATGAGGCTGAATCTGTGTTTTTGAGATTGATATTGGGACACTGTAGTTCACAGTGGAAATGCTCAGTCCTGGTCCTGACTGCTTATTTAGCTCATGATGTGTCTTCTCGCATATACAAAAAAAACCCCAATTTATATTTAGATTTTAAAAGTGATTTATACTAGTGGAAGTCTATAATACTAATTTACTAATTGCAATGTCTCCATTTTAAACTCTGAAGTGCCTTTTTTTAAAAAGCTGAAACAACTACACCTATATGGCATGTTATTTAAAAATAAGTTTCTGAAGTACATTATCACGCAGTCAATGTTTTACTGCTGAAGATAATAAACAAAACAATCAAAAACAACTGACTAGAAGAGTGATTGAAAAAGATGAAGGGTCTTAAACAACAAAGAAAGGAGATCAAGAGGAGGGAGAACAAAGAGAGCAGTCAATTATTGAGACAGATGGTACAAAATGGCCCACATTAACCATTAACCAATCCCAGAGGTTGAACAAATTAGGTAAGCGGTGAGGTCACTACCTGTAACCTTTGAATTTAATCTCTGTGATTAAGTGATTTAAAGGTGAGGGGCTGTTCCCAGAGACTATGCATGACTGTGTGCTTACATACGTTTTTAAATGAACCTATCGTGATTCAAATATGTTGTGAGTGACACTGTTTGACTTGGATGTGTGTGTATAATGGTCTCAGTGCTCAGCAGAACGGGGAAACCCTACCCTGCTTTATAAACCAGTGTCTGCACATAGAGACCAAGTGTCACCTTGGACAATTTAAGAGGTATGTTTCCTTACTCAGCCATATGGGCGCACACACACACACACACACACACACACACATAATATGTCATAGGAGACGCCACTGGTGCATTACTTTGTCTGTGAGCAAGACGGTCATTATTAGAATAGTTGCTGTTGATGCAGACCTTCATTTAAACCTCCGTAATGGCTCACTGTCGCCCACACACACCCACATACACACACACCCACATACTGATAATTATACATTCCAGGGACACATTGTCTCCGTTTAACAGGTCTCCATGGCAGTCTGTCTCCATGCGACCATCTCTCCTCACTCTGCTCACTACATCTATTGTTAAGTTTCCATATGGTGGCAGCATGATCGTGACATCCCCGGATGGTTGGTGGTGATCACACTCAGACATGTTTTTACAACATACTGTACTTTTAAATGACATGCCCTGATTACACTGATGACCTCAACCTGGACTTTACCGGTACGCTGACCTTTATGTGACCTATAGTGTCTCCAAGAGATTATCTGACTGTTCTATTCTGATGTTTTGTGATAAATCTTAAACAGATAGTGGGTTCTAGAAGTTTGAAACCATCCAACCTCGAGAGAACCTACGCTGTACGGGGAGAACATGCAAACTCCACGCAGAAAGATCCCGGCACCTCCACTGGGATGCGAATCGGCAACCTTCTTGCTGCGAGTCAACAGTGCTAACCAACTGCGGCACCTCTCAGCCCCAGTTTGAGACCATGGTTGAAGATAATTCTCTTCAATTCAAATTCAATACATTTTTTTTCAATACAAATTATAATGTTAAGTTAAGAAATCTAGTGAAATGTTGAATCTCGTTAAAAATATACATCATTTCCAATTATCTTTGACCAGCATTTGGTCTGCCTCTCTAACTGCATGGACTCCACAAGTTTGTGCAAAAACTGATAACCTGTGTTATCCCAGCATGATCTGACTGTGTTCCAAAAGGCCTCTTGTGATGTCAGGAAAACTTGGCTTTCTCAGTCTACTGGTGCCCCATATATGTTCAATGAGGTTTATTTCAGGTGACTGTAGAGGAAAGTTTATGACAGTCAGCAACTCCTCGGTTTTCTGTGTTTTTTTTTTTAAAGCTTTAGCATGTTTTTGGGCTCATTTTCTTATTGCATGATGAATCCTTCTGCAGAAAGATGCAAACCAGAGGTTGGAGCACATCTCTGAAGATTGGAAGCCTGTTGTGCCTATTAAAATTATTCATCCCCCTTGTAACTTTTCCCTTTTGTTGCTTTTCAACACTGAATTATAGTCAGTTTAATTTGTAATTTTGAACAAGAATCCCAAAAAAGACTCTTTAATGTCACAGTAAAAACTAATTTCAATGAAGTAATGTAAAAAAACTAAATGTAAATGTAACACAAAACAAGTCATCGCATAAGTATTCACACCCCTTAAAGTAGTCACCTAATTCAACACAAGTGCAGCCTCTTGGTGGAGAAGACACACACAATTAGTGAAATCGAGATTATCTGAGTACAGTGAATGTTTCTCAATTGATCATTGTAGGATAAAGGAATCTGCATCTGGAAGGTCCAGCCACTGGTGAATCAGCACTTCTGGTTATGACTACAACATCAAGATAAAAGAACACCCCAAACAACTCTGTGAAAAGGTTATTTGAAAGCATGGATGGATAGAAGAACATTTACAAGTCTCTAAATTTCTCTTTAGCACTCTACGTTAAATCCATCATTAAGAAACAGAAGGAATATGGTACATGTGTAAATCTGGAAGAGCAGGTTGTCTTTAAAAAAAAAACAAAACTCAATGACTGTGCAAAATAGAGACAGTGATAGTGAGGGATATCTGCAACCTGCCAGCAGCAATGTACAATCTGACAGAGCTTGAGCAGTTTCACAAAGAGGAGTATGGTAAAATTACAGAGTCCAATTGTACAAGACTGATTGCGTCCAGTCCACAGCGGCTCAGTGCTGTAATTGAAGCCAAATGAGCAACTACTAAATGCTGATTTAAAGGGGACAAACACTTATGCAATCAGCTATTTAACATATTGTATTTTAACTCATTGATGTTGCTTTTGCAGAGATCTGTTTTCACTTTGCCACAAGTCTTTTTTACTCAACAAACATCAAATTATTTTGACCATGATTAAATGTTGAAAAGCATAAAAGGATTTTTTTAGGCACACTTCTCCTTGGTCAGGGTCAAGTTGATTTAGTGTAGGTTATCAACTCCGGGGTAGTAAAAACACTCCAAGACAAGAATATTCACAACATCTCATGTCTGAACCCATCACAAGTTCCCCTCCTGAAAGGCGGTTAAGAGACACTAATCATCCTCTGACAGACTAGACAACCATGTTTTGACAGGAGTTCTGCTGATTTCAGTGTTGTGTTCAATTCAATCTTCAATTAAATGCATGTGTCTGTCTGTTTACTGAGCGATAGAAAAGCAACTTTATTACAAAGCTCGATATATAGATCTTCTGATTGTGTTTGATTCGTTTCCATATTTGTTTCCTTTGTCCTGTGTAAACACAACCTACAGGTCAGCCCAAAACTCAGATTTTTTTTTCATGTGACTGTTAATTGTAACTGATTTACTAATGATTTCACATTAAGGAGGGTAAAATTATATTTTTTTTCCCATAATCTGGTTTGTGCAAAGAATCTTTTTTTTTTTTTTTGCAAGTGTTTAAATGCAATATGTACAATAAAGGTAGTTTGATGAAAAAAAAAATCCTCATCTTAGATTTTGTGAAGTTTTCCGATAGAACCACACATCAAACATGATTAGTTTTGGAAAGATGAAAACCCAGTGCCTGTTTCTGCAGTTTCTGCCTTTGAAAAATAGTGTAATTTTAGAAATGTTCAATAAGATATGCTTTCCAAACCTGCTGGCAAGTTTTTGGGTTCAGAATGTTTTACAATTTCATAAATATCTTCCACTAATTATGTCTTAAATTAGATCTAGGAGGAAGGTAGCTTAGTTTGTCTAAAGACTGGAAGCATCATGAAACATTTAGTTAGGCTCTGTCCAAAGGTAAATAAAAAACAAAAAAGCACCTCCAAATTTAGATACAAACCAGAACACTTTTTTTTTTTTTTTTTGCTTTACAATAGGTTACATTTTTTTATTTGCTGAAGAGCAGCTGGTGTTAAACTTCCTTCAAACCTTGTCATCATCATAAGTTTTCCAGACTATCAGCAAACTTGCTCAGAGGGGCTGGGCAGGCAGATCAACTCTTATTTGGAAAGAAACACTCACAGTTACTCCCTGTATAAAAGAAATGCTCTTTTACATTTCTGTAATGTGTTATTTAGTCATCTGTGTTCCTTCCTGCTTTCAGTCTTCATGTTAAAGGATGCTGACCCTCTCCTGGCTGTAGCTTCTGAGCAGATATGAGGGTGGCATCAGCTAATATGCATATTTCCCAAAATGTACATTAGTCATTTTTCTTTGACCCTAAATTAGTCTAATCCAATTCTAATCCCAATCCCAAACTCAAATTCTAGAAATAAGAACCACCTCATTTGTGTGTTTTACTGACATTTGCTCTTCAGAATGGGTTGCAGAATGACAGTCTCTCTCTCTCGCTCTCTCTCTCTCTCTCTCACACACACACACACACACACACACACCAGTCGTCCCAACCCGTCTGTCCTGCATTTTGTCATCAGGCAGCATTAAAGACTGCCATGTCTGTCAGAGGGTTGTTAATGGACCAATTCCATTTTGAACATGCCTGACAACTGAAAAAATTAACTCATCACACACATGAATCCATACTACACATGTGCACCCACCCACCCCCACACACACACACACACACACACACACACACACATTAAATGTACACTCTTTCACATACATACTATAGATACACATCAATTGCCTGCCCTGCATCTCTCTTTTTACGACTGCTTGTCCTTTTCCATGTCCGCTTCTAGAACATAACTCCTCCCCTCCACTGCCCCCACTCCTCCCTGCCTGCAGAGCCTCCACAAATGAGATAAGAGCACTAATGTGATTGGAAGAGAGAGCGAGGAAGAGAAAGAGAGACAGAGATAGAGAGAGAGAGAGAGTTTCTAATTTAATAGAAACTCCATCAGGCTAATGGAACTGTGGATTGACCGCCCAGCCTCCTCCACACACACACACACGCGCGCACACACACACACACACACACACACACACACACATTGAGTCATTTACTCTTCACTGTATTCTACCTTGCTAGCATGGGACCCTATTAGCATTCACCACAATAAGCTGGGCCACAGAATTAAATGACTACGTAGAAAGAGGGGACATGGGAGGTTGAAAGAGAAGGATAAACCGGTGAGTATGATAGATGGAGTGGCAGGAAGGAAAAATGAAACGATACTCCAAGATGGATGTTCAAAGAAAAACAAAAAGAACCCCAAATTAGAGGGAACAAAGCACAAAGCGAGGTGGACAGACGACTGATGTGATAGTCACCCAGCCCAGCCCAGACAATGATGGCTGTGCAGGTTTTCTGGTGGTTGTTGAGGATGGGACAACATAAATGGAGAGTGAGGGGGTGGAGTCAGGCTGGGGGCGGGGGACGGAGATGACGAATGGTTTTTCTCTCACAATCTGTCTAGCCCAGCCTTAATAAATGAATGTGTACTCCCTTTCTAGCTATCTCACACACACACAAACACTGCTGATTCTCATTCACATACAGGCATGTCAGCTGATTTATTTCCACTTACGCTCTCAAGTGAGGAAATTTGGATGAGTGACAAAAAGTACAAATAGGACGTGTCCTTGAGCAGTACAGTTCTTGCTCTTCTCTTCTTCCCTCTTTTCTTCTGTTGCTTCCTTTCAGTCACAGCACTTCTTTTGGACCATCGCTCTTCTCATCTGACAGGCTCATTTCTGAAAATACAGCTACATTATGTTCTGCATGCACTGTACTTTCCTGTCTTTATGAAATGAAATGTCATCACAGTTCCACAGGTTTGTGATTCAGACAAACCAAGCAAAAAAAGTCTGAAGAGTCTTCTGCATATTTCATGTTTCATTGTTGTTGTTTTTTTTATTATTTCTTATAGCAGTACTCTAGAATCCAGACGATTTGACTCAAAGAAGGTTGTAACAAAAGTACAAATGTAATTCTGATTCAAAAGCAAGACATATAAGTTGTCATACATTTTTAAAACGAATACATTTTGATTATGCTCTTTCTGATCCTGTAAAACAGAAAACAAATTGAAGACATTCCATATTTTGGGGAAGTATGTGACCAAGACCCCTACAAGTGTAAGGAGCGCATTATAGTTACACGTGTGCAACATTTACAACCAGTGACTGTAATGAGTCAGGACATCGTGTAACATTATGCTATGAACAGCAGGACCCGTGTTTCACGTTTTTGTGACCATTGGTAGTGTGCGTTTGCCTATTCTCTAATGACCTTAATCTGGAGCAGAGAAAAAAAAAACTTACATTCTGTTTTTGTCCATTGCCAGGATGTGCAAACCTTCATGTCATCACTGCTGATGAGAGGTGGTTCAGCAGCAGAAGAAACAACAGTGAAAGAGCCCATAATTTCCAAAATCAGAGAAAGTGTGTTAGGTCAGGAGCACGACGAGCAAATGTTTTGTTTTTCCTCAACATTCTCATGGTTGTACACTGGAAATTCCTCCCCCACGGTTAAATTGTCAGTTCAGACTACTGCTGTGAAGTCCTGAGGTCTGAGGGAGAACACTTGGTGCAAACACTTGACCTTGGCATTAGAAAAGACCATGAAGGTAAAGAACAAAAGTTTATTGCAGAATTTGCGATAACAAAGTATGTTTGCAGTTAGAATCCAATGAGACATGACATCATGGAGTGGGGTCCCAAAAGGAGGTAGGAGATAAGAACTGGACCAAACTTTTGATACGTGTTGTAGTAGAACAGAGTTGTCAGATGTCTGATGGAGGTTTGTGTGAAGGCAAAGATGCCCTGAGGTGGATATGGGGAAAAGGAGTGGCACACGTTTCGCAGCCTTAGAGGAGGAGTGACAGAATTGCAGTGAATTTAAAGAACTGGGTCTACAGGCTGATTGGCTGGCAGCTCGTGGGTAGACAGATCATTGGATGAGGGTAGGGTTTTGGCACAGTAAAGGAGATTGATCAGCCTTTGCAGATGCAGTTTGACATGCTTACATAAGCATTGCAGGAGCGCTGGGAGCAGTGCATTGCTGCACAAAGAGACTACTTTAACTTTAACAGCCTCGTGTTTGCTTTCTTGCCAAGAGCTAGAAAGAAAAACAAAACCACAAAACATATCTGTCTGCTTAGCATGAGAATACAACCAGCAGCAGATTACATCAACTTAGCACAGGGGATGGGAATGGAAGCAAAAAGCTAACCATCAACCTATCAGCACCTCTAAAGCTCACTGATTAACGTGTTCTATCTCCCAATATGTCAAACCTTTTCATTTGAAATAAGCTAACTGTGGCTGTGGTGACTTGAGTCAGATTTAAATCACACAGAACTACAGATTTAGGCTTTTAATGGTATAAAATCTTGGATCAATGAAAAGTAAGACAGTAGACTGAGCATAGCCATTAATCAACAGAAAACGCTCTCTTTGTGCTGCTGGTGATGCAACAATCTCTGAAACAGTCTTTCTCCATCTGTCTGTTTTTGTAAACATTATGGTAAATATTTAGCATATCTATCTGTTGGTCATGCTGCTAAAGGTCACTAAAAACATTCAGATGGATCTGCTGGGAAACATGTCCTCAGCCAGACAGTTCTGGAGATGTGTTACCTCAGGTACCAGGCAGGAATTTTAACTTCACGGTGTGTCTATATAAATAAAAGTACCTGGGAATACATTTCAGTAAAGCAAAATCCTCCATTTCTCAGAGATTGATTTAGCTCCTTGACCTTATGCATTAATGAACAACTTTTTGCATTTCAATAAGGTTACATCTCTGCTCGTACCCATTCTTGAAGGGATAGGCTGATTTATGTACTACATTTTTCTGCAGTCTCACTGAAAATTGAACAAGAAGCTGCAGCTGTGACAAAAAAAGTGTATTTAGCACACAAAAAAAAGACATGGTAATGCTAATGTAACGTCATCAGGAGCAGTGGACGTGGAGGAGAAGTTAGTGCAGGATTAATAACAGTGTCAGCCTCAGGTTTTAATTCAAATACATTTTTTCTCTGTATGTTTTGGCTCCTCATTGGCCTATTAGGGCCGTTGCATTGAAGCTCAGGTTTTTAAAACATTGTTGTGATTTTCTCGTGATAAAACTCCTTCTATGCAGATGTGGCTTTAGTATCTGTGCACATTTAATGATACAACCTGTGCTTGAACAAAAGTGTGACTAAAACAACTTGGACAACATAAATAGCTGCCTAAGAGGAGTGGGAGGAGTGGCATAAGATGCACAGACTTGAAAGTACATGATAAAGGAGACACAGCATCATTATTTGGGTAGACAACATCGTCAATCCTAATACGATTAAAACACAGTAAGCAAACAAGGAGGAAGGACTGTTTCTGCCTACAGATTATGTGCTGTCTCTCTGTCATCTCTTTTTCTCTCAGTCTCTGTCGTTTTCGGTTGGCAGCAGAGGATGAAGAAGTTGTTGCGCTTATAGGATGCAGAGGCAGAGCTTTGATTACTGGACTGATTACTGGTAAAATTGCTTGTAATAAGATTGCTGCATATTGGATTATAAAGAGTTTAAAATAGATTTTTGCATGTGTGTGTGTGTGTGTAATTATGAGCCTTTTTTTTTTTTTTTCTGTTCCTGCAACGAGATCCATATCTGTCATAAGGCATTATACATTCCATCTCCACTTAACAGCCAAGATTTATAAAGGGCTTCACCAACCCACATGCAAACAGACACCAGCATGTACACACACCACAACTCCCACTGGCAACCACTCCTAGTAACACTAATATGTCACTGTGACTCTGGAATCAGATTTTATTACTCTTAATCTAAACAGATCTCTTTTCTAAACCCTATTACAAGATTTCAAGTTTGTGTGTCTGACATGAAAAATAACATGCAGCATCCAAGATTCCATTAAGTCAAGAAACTTCCAGAAGATTCCTTGGGGGGGTGTAACAGCACTGAAACAGAAGGAAAATAACAATATTATTCGTGCTAGAAAGGAAAAGACTTTTCATGCTGGCTTAGAGATGCTGTTTCTCTCATCTTTTACCTCGTTTTTCACCTTCAATTTCTTTTAAGATTTCCCCAGTATCAGACCCAGTTTGATTTGATGTTTATCATCGGTAGTTTTTCAGTGATAACCATTTAATATATACATATATCTCTCTATACAGTAGTTTTCATTATCACGACACTATTCCCTCGTTGGATTTAAATGGTCTCCATTCACAGGCCTGGATCCAGCACATTCCAGCGTTACTGTGTATAATTTTATTGCACTGGTATCAGCCTCACTGTCTCTAGTTACATGCACACTAGTATATCGGTTATGAAGCACATCCTGGTTCTTATCACAGCCAGGATTTGCCATTCACAGGGAGCACAGAGGTTATACATGTCTCTGTGTACAAGATAAACAATAGTATCCAGGTTCCAGATTACTGCGTGCTGTTACGCAGGTTATTGTGATGTTTACAACACAAAGCGCCAATTCAATGTGACATCCCTGTAACTGCTAGCTTAGTCTTAAATTAATATGACTGTGGCGATTGAAAATGAGACTATGTTGGCTTGTTGCAGGCCCTGGCATCATTAAATGCTAACATGGCATTTTGGATTTGGCTCATTCACCCTATTTCCAGCAATGGAAGATAGAGCATCAGATATAAAACAGGCTGCAACTGCCACATAGGACAAGGGTCATCATGTTGGGGTTCAGTGACCCCAAACAGAGAGAAACTTTTTGTATCTTTTTAATGTAATGGAATATTGGTTTGTGTCTGTTCATCATTTGGCTGAAGCCACATTTTACAGGTAGTCTGCAGCAGTCAGAAACCAGAATAAGCTGAAGAGATGCAACAGTATCCTGGTTCTGACAGCTAGCACAACTGGGTTTCTCAAAACTGGGACAAGGACTCAACCAGGTCTTTCAAGTGACAGTAGGATGTTTACATGCACAAACTAAAGAAGAAGGACTTCAAAAACCCAATCAAAACTGGGATACTCAAGTCCATGTAAATGCAGCCACTGTTTACTGTTCTTAAAACATGAGGTTAGTTTAATTGTGAAAGCTTTATCCTCACATGAAAGGTAACATATATTATCATTAAGTTTAATGCTGACGGCAAAGTCAATTTCAAAAACTCTATCCTGATCGAGAGTGCCTTGAAACGCCTGATATCGATATTAATCCAATAATATTCAATTGCCCTCCCAATTTTTTGACTTAATGTTGTCTTCATTCATAGTTTTTTTGTTTGGTTTTTCAAACACACACACACACACACACACACGGACCTAAATAACCCACCACTCATACTTACACCCATAGCTCCCTTCCAACAACAGCAGGTTTAGCTAACTGACAAACCCATAATAGTGCTTGTGTGTGATGAACTACAACAGTGTGAATGGGTGAATGGGGAGGTGTGTGGATGGAGCTGTGAAGGGACATGGGTGTGGAAATACAACTATGTGTGCCAAGGGACTGGTCCTCCACAGGAAGACGCTCACACACATGCTGTTACACTACACACACACACACACACACACACACACACACACACACACACGGGAAAGCCTGTCTATGAGCTGGGAACATAAATGGCAGACTGACCTCAGAATGGACTCTGATGGGCACCCTGCCAGCTGGCTGGCAGAGGAAACTGGTCTATGTGTGGTATGTGTGTGTCTGTGTGTGTGTGTGTGTGTGTGTGTGTGCGTGCGCGTGTGTGTTTGAATAGGAGATAAAGACTGAGTGATAGAGTGTAAAGACAGTCACCACACCCTCTCTATACTTTAATACGTGTTCTGTCCTATTGTCTTAACCTTCACCTGCAACATTTCCTGAATGGCACTGATGTGTATCTGGATATTAACTACGAGGCCTCATTCAACTATTCATGGCAGCAGCTGTTTTGGCGTTAGCCACATAAATCCAGTGACATTCCCTCTGTCTAAAAACAGCTCGCCCACAAAGCCCAGCCAATAGATCACTGCGGCAGGCACTGATGGGAATCAGCAGTGAGGCCCACTTAGACTGATGCTGATGCTTATACAAACATACATACATATAGTATTTCCTTGGAAGTTTTTATGTTTCATTGTTTCGTAACATTCAAGTAGATTTGATATAACTTTTTGGACCCTGATAAGCAGAACAATACCCGTGATGTCAGAGTAGACCACTACAGATTGGCGGAATTTATCTTGAAAACTGAAAATGTAAAATACGTAGCATTTCAAGGGAATTCAGCTGACTGCAGCATAAAAATATGCTTGATGTGGAAGTGCATCACCAACATTAACAGGCAAAATATTTAATTTGACAGACTGTACAAAAACAAGGTCTTGTCTGTCCTGACAACCCTCTTCTCTGAAGGAGGCAGTGTACAAGATGTGTATCAAATATAGGAATGGTGGGGTTTGGATGCTGCTGAAGGAATTAATTTACATTCTACACTATAAAAATAAACCCGTCTTATTAATGCTATAGCAAGACAATAATCAGACTAGCTTGCCTTACCTAACCATAATGTCATTTGAGTTGCCCTGATTTTCTCTCAACTTGCTCAACAGATTACCTTGAATTTAAACTTGAAAGCCCACATAATGTAACAGTTTTCAAGCTTGTTTCAAGTTGACATATGTCAGTGTTCACGTGTTGTTTAAACAGAATGTCTAACCATTAACATTCAGTTATGAAACAAAAATAATAAATTCTCTGTCAGTTTGTGACCTGTTTCTGTTCCTACCATGCCATCCACACATCTATTCGCCATCTGAACTGTCTAAGTGACAGGGGGTAGCTAATCTGAGAAACATCCAGTTTTGCTCGTTTCTGTTTTATGTACTCTACAGATGCAATTATTCTAGCATTAATAGATGCAATAGTACAGGTGAAAATATATTTTTATCCCTTTTCGCACAGGAGTAGTACTACCTGGGGACCTCCTCAGTTGCAGAGGCTGTCTAAAATCTTAATCCCATGTGCATTCTAATGTAAAGCTTCCACCACAAATTACCTGCCATATTTTTGCCAAAACCCAGAGGTCATGCAATAATACTCGTCCCTTGCGAACTGGCTTCTTGGTGGGTTAGTCTTTTTCTTTTTTTGCAAAGTTTTTTGTTTTCTCTGCACCATTCTTCTGCCGCTTTTTCCACTTGAGAATTATAGAGGCTGCATTGGCAATTATAAATGACAGCTTGGACAGCATTTAGAGTGCAAATGCAAGAGGCTTATGTTGCTCCACAGCATGGAAACCAATTCACCGACAGAGCAAATCCATCAGAAGAGCAAAATCTCAACGGATGATTAGATGGATGAGGTGCATGGTAGAAGGAAGTAAGGAACATTTCACTGTCTTCCGGCAATCCTGTGAGAATAGGATTTTGACAGTGTTTGAATTATTAAGACTGATAATTGTAAAAAGATATATACATTGCTGAAGAGGGATGTAGTGAAAGTGGTTGAGTGTCCCTCAATGACATTGAGGAGTGAATGTGCTATAGCTGAGCCCCCTGGATACACCTGAGTCTGGAAGGTGCAGCTTTTGGTGTTACCATTAAGAAAAAATCCTGCAACAATAAAAGGATTAATGCAGGGACATTACACTGAAAATAGTGAAAGAAGACATTAGAGTGACTGCAAAATAGCAGTTTCCTGGATGCAACATCTATAAGAGAGTGACAAAGAGAAAGAAACTCAGTCAAATGCATGTCAAAGCATGAATCTAAAGCTACATAGGATTGACTTCACACACAACATCTCAGTGCTCTAGAATGGCCTGCAGATCCCACACATGCACACAGGAAGACATGCATGCAGCTGTGCACAAACTGGGTCAGATAAAGAGAAGTAAAGAGGGAATAGAATCAGTGGGACTTCTCCTGGAGATCAAAACAAAATAAACAAAAACACAGTTGCCTGCATGTATGCTTGAGAGCACACCCACCCACACACACACACATATACGTATATTTGAGGGAGGGACACTCTGCTTTTGCAGTGCCACTGGCCAAAAGGGAAAAAGGAAGTTGGGGAAGGAAGCACAGAGTGGCTGATGACAATGCATCCTACATCCTACGGCTCTGTCCAGCACAACCAGCTTTGGGAAACCAACACTGAGGGAAATTCATTCATCCACAGCCACTGCTGGTGTGAAAGACTCACATTATAACATGTACAGTCATTGGTAATAGATTGCTTCGAAATGTAAACCTGGCAGATTACATAAGGTAAAGATTAAGTGTAAAAACAGTCTTTACTTCACCAATTCAACTCATTTAACATGGGTTTAATTTCCAATGTGTTTATACACAGCCTATCTGTTTGTATCAGGTATTAAAAGGCAGATGGTATGTTCATAATGTACTTAGAAAGAGGTTAAACTGATTATTAAATTCACCTTTTATTGCAACCCAGGATGACCTGCATTTTTCAAAAATAAATAAATAAATAAATCTGATTTTCATTGAAGGTGGAGTTAGCAATTCTAATCCCAAACTTTTGTCAAATTGTCAGATTCAACAAATATATCCTCCACTAGCTATCTGTTCTGTGCATGCTCAGAAAAAAACATCCAGTGCTTATAGGCAGCCCTGGCACTGTAAACGGAAGCAAAGTGGCTTGGTCCATTCAACACTGTTCCAGCATGTTTCATGATTTGTGTGCACATGACCGTGTGAAATGAAGCAGGAGAAGGAGGGGAGATGTCAATCTCTCTAAATTACTCAGTATTCAGGATCCCCGGAGGATGAATTCTAATGTTTTGGATTACCTCTTAACACTCTGCTGTTGTCACCATCAGGCCAGAAGTTCCACTGTCAAACAACTCATCTCATAGCCTAAGAGATAGATTGCAATGAAATTCACCCAGCACATTCATGCTCCCAAAGGGGTCATCCATTTTAGTTTAATGAGTTTTTCCTTAAATACTACCCCCAGGACAGAGTGGATAAGTCTAAAAATGCTGGCATGCATATTAAGCTTTTGTGATGACATAAGTGTGTTCAGATCATTTTGGTGACTCTGTTACTTCTGTTTTTCCCTGTCTTTTGGTTTGGGCTTCTCAGGATGGACAGATCTTTACAAAAAATGTAAACAGCTGCATGGATGTGGGCTTGATGTTCCATTCACATGTAAACAGTATTTTTAGATCTTATTTACTTTGGTTTAATACAGAAGACCTCTTAAGTAACACTAGCAATCTGCTCAAAGCTCTTGCTCATATTTACCACAACCACTGGTCTATGATGTTTAATTTATAGAATGCAATACCAAAAGAAATAGCATTGAAAAAAATGACAAAAAAAAAGCTGAGGATCTTCCTTCACTTGACAGGATGCTACTTCCAGCTGTTAGTGAGGCAATCTGAAATTCCTATTAGTAATGATTTTCTGCAACTGTAAATGCCAACACGACAATTTCATCATCATTGCATCATATTGCTTTGCTTGTTCGGATATTCACTTTGTGTAGGAAAACTGTGATTTTTATTTACTGCTGAAAAAAATGCCTCCAGAGCAGCTTTATATTGAGATAAATCCTATGTAGACTCATTTGTTCTGGGTTTTAGAGCGTCCGGATAGGACATATGTGTGTCTGGCAATACAACAAGTGACAAATCCACTGATACTCACAACAGCTGGTGACAAATTACTCTCAAGCTGCTGAGAAGGCAGCTCAAAAGGACTCCACTCCTTGGATCATGAGTTATCATTGCAGATGGATGGGAGTAGAGGTGACCTGATCATGAGTGTGTGGCTGTGGTGATGGGTGGAGTGACATTCAGATTCATGAGAACACAGGAGGAATCATGGGGCGTGCGACCACAGCTTATGCAGTAGTCAGAGGAAGCAGTACAGTGATGGAAGGGTCAAATTAAAGATGGGGATGATAGCATGTGTTTAGAATTGTCCGGCTAGATACAGGTGAAGGGGGTAATGGGAATAAGCTAGCATCAGTGGGATGGGGTGACATATACACTGATAGTTCAAGCCAAGAGAGAGCTGCGGGGTGTGGATGGGAATGGACTGTGTGTGAGTAGAGCGTAGCGTGATTTTACAGTCCCTACAGACCTGTATTCATGACTGTATAAGTACAATCCACGGCTGGACTGTTCATAAAATGCAACATGTGTTAGCCCTTTATTTCTGGCTCAGGTTCTGGCAGAGTTTCTCTGGCTCTGGCTCAATGCTGGAACCGACTCGCAAAGGTCAAAGCTAATAATGGGGCGAGGAAGAGCTGGGCTCAGCTTTAAGATGGCTTGTAGAACAGATTGAGTATGGGGAGCTGTGTGGTTAACCGGTGAAACAAAACTAAAAAACACAGCTTGACTGCCAACAAAAGGCAAGATTGAACAGTTATGAGGCGCATGTGTGACTAAAACTGCTGACTTCACACCAGGCGTTATTATATCCAACCTCTGCTTTTACTTCGAATAGTTGAATAGACAACGGATTGGATTGCTGTCATCATGTATAATCTGCACAGTGCAGCATTTTAATGGTATGTGATTGTAGTAAGTGTGACTGAAGGTAATGGAAGAGTGATTGCCCTTGTGATTTATTAAAGAGAAAGCTATTAGGGACTGTGGGAGGCACTGCTGCTGCTTCAATTATCATTAGATCCAGTTCAGACCAGTCAGCTAATTGGTGAGGGACAAGCTCAAAGCTCATTCAGTATCTCTTTGGGGCTTCACATACGGTAACCTGAACGTGCTGTAGAAGTTGAGAGCTATAGGGATTTCCACAGCATTTGGCCATTACAGTTAAGGTCAGAGTCAGCCTCAGTGCAGAGCTAGTCCTCACTCCAAACTAATTGAAACTGCACTATGTTAATGTGACGTCTCTGCAAACAAGAGACACACAAACAGATAAAATAGCAGACTTTTCTTTTTCTTTGCTGATGCTTACAGAGCAGGGATTATTTGGTAAAAGTAGGCTTTAGAGTAATGTTAGCCATAGCTTGTCAACAGTCAAATTCAATTAAGTTACTTAAAGTTATTCCAAAAGTCTGTTTTCATGTCAAAAATAAAAACAGAGTGAATATGTAATGCTTCACAGTCAAACAGGATTATGTTAAAATAACGGAACTTACAATTCTGCTTATACTAAAAATTTAACTCAACACAATTTTGCAAGAACAATATTGGTTTGTTATTTTCAGTTAATCTTTATAGTATAAATCATCAGCTGGGATAAACAATTCATGAATTTAAATTTGAAATCACAATTTAAAACAATGCAACTAGCCTATGATTTGGGATGTACATTGTGCTGCATTCTTTCATGCCATCCCCTTTGTGCCACAGTCACACTGTTGACATATTTGAAATATATTACACAACAAATATTATTCAAATCTTATCAAAAGCAATATCTGTCAGAATAATTTCACCCAAATCATTCAGACCTACTCTGGGACATAATATCATACATGAAGTCATCAAGTGTATAACTAAGAAACATTTTCCAGAATTGCTGTTTTAAAATGAGTGAGACGACAACAACAAAAAACGCTTATCTCAGTTTTCAGCTCATCTTTTAATTAGAGTAGCTACAGTGCATAACATCTGACAGCAATAATTGTCACTAAAGGCAGTAAAATCTGTGATTTCCAACAAGAAATGACAAACTAGTTTCATCTACTTTGGCAAAATTAAGGACCCTTAAATTGCTACAATTTTCAGCATGCAATGATTTGGAAAAACGACATCATCCAATTCTGTTTGTGGAACCTGCATCAGGGTCTGACCCTGTAATTATTGTCAGTAGCTATCCTTGTCGCCAGATGACATGCCAGCTAATGTTCCAAATTCTGTAGGTGGGTGAGGCCTAGTGAGGCAAAGGGAATCTGGTCAGAGGTGTGTCCTTGGTGTTGAGGCTCTGCCCAGTTTGGCAGTATCATCCTGGGCTTCAGTGCCAGCTCATATCCCTGACCCTACTCCCTACCCTCTGGACAACTGGCAGCCACTTGGGCAATTCTGCCACACCCTCACACCCAGAAGCATGTCTGCCCGTCTCCAAAGCAACCAAACATGTCCCAGAAATCCCCTGCTTATGGAAACTACCCACCTGTTTCTTGTGCATATACTGTAATTGTTAAAGAATATGGTAATGAGTGCCATGCTTGAGTGTGTACGGTTTGTGGTGTATCTGTGAGTTCAGTGAAAGTAAATTGCTTACTCTGTCCTTTGGTTATGTTTTCAGGAGTAAACATAAATGTTGCTGATCTCTAAGCATCATTTATAATCCGATAAACAGTGTAAGTGTAACTATACAGTCACAGCAGCTTCCCTGCAGCTTTGTCAAGCTCAATTTGGCTCACTAGCAGTACAGAATTCAAGCTGTTCTCAAGTTTAGTCTGACTATCAACACAGGAGAAGCAGAGAGAAGTCAGGCCCTTGAATCCCACACTCCAAACATGTAAAATATGGGCAATTTGTTGCCCGGGCCCCTGCTGTTGTCGCCACTGATGTGTGAAGAGCGTGTCTCCATGCCTCACAAGCCTTGTTAATATGAGATGTAGCATCTACAACCAATCTTTCAGCTATGGATTTGTGGTGCAGCCTGAGAATCCTTTTTAATCCCTCTAATTCTTTCTCTGCTCCTAATCCCTTTTTAATTCAACTCTCTGACTGACTTACAAGGAGTCAAGTCTAAAATGTAGGCGTAGGATTCTGTCAGCTTACTTTGGCAAACTCCTTTTCTCAATTTAAGACCTGTTTCAATATGTCTGGAAGAGCACAATAGAGAAAGACTTTAGAGTTTCAGGGCAATATGTCTGGATTCTGGCTGAAGACAGATGCATGTAGTCTGGTCCCATAAAGTTCAAGATACTGCTAAAATGAGGAGGAACAGATATCTGACCAAACCTCTGACTTCCAAAGACTTTTGAGCTGTTATAGCATATTCCAGTTATCTTTCCCCTGCTAAACCCTGTCAGTGTATACCATGAGCCCTGACCTTTTGTCTGTGACATTAGTTGCCATTAACTGATGATGCTTGAGGTCAAAGGCAACGGAAAAGAAGAAATAATTCAACTTGATTTAAGTTGGCATTATTTATATAGCACATTTAAAACAGTTGCTCAACGAAAGTACTTGCCACAGGCATAAGATTGGCATTACAAATTGATCTAGCAAGTTTATATATTAAGGTAATACCCTACAGTCCTTTTTATTTTGTAAATTTACCTAAGTAGTTTAAGTCTTAGGGTTAAGACCCTAAAACCTTATCAAGTGAGCAAATTTATTCGACTAATTTAAAAATGAGGTCCAAGACTGTATAATATTATACAGCAAGTCCACAGATTTCTTATGAGCAGTATCTTGGCAACAGTGGAGAGGAAGTATTCTCTTCTAACAGGAAGAATCCTCCACCAGAAGCAGGCAGTCATTTGCCTCCACTGGTTGGGGTGAGCATAAGGAGAAAAGAGAAAAGAAAAGCAGAGACAGACAATAAACAAGAGATCTTTGTCTCTGGACAGATTGGTGGGACCAGTAGCTCCAGACCAAAGTCAGTAGGATATTTTGTCTGGGACCCATCAATGACTGTACAACCCTTCACAGAAATCTATTAAACAGTTCTGTCTAAGGTGGTGGAGCAACTGGCAGACGAGCAGTGATTCCTAAAGCTGCTGCTAATAAGGGATACAACAAGAAATGAAGATTTGAGTGACTTATTTTGTTGCTAGGCTGTTGAAAAAGAAGGAATAAAAGAACTTGCAATAAATGTTCCCAACAAACCCAAAGTACAAGAAATCAATATTATGACAGCTAGAATGAACCTCAACCTTAATTAAATCCAACCTCAGCTGCCACAATGTGATGATTAGGACTGCTGTAGTCTGGTATGCTCTTTAGTGGTCCGCTGTACTTTATGGTACATGTGGATTATCAGCGCTGCAGTTTGCTGACAAATCATGTACTTTCCTCCCTCTGCGGTGCCCCTTTCCTTCTCACTTACGACTCTCACGCACAAGTCTCTTACCCCCCAAACTTCCAATAAAAACTAATTTGGCCTCTTGGGAAATCAAGCCAATTTTAGCTGAGGAGTGGCACCAGCTCCAAGTACCCCGTTGTGCTTTCTGTATATCTCAATCTACTAGTCCCTCTCTGCCTTTGCCTTTCACTGTCTCTGCCACTCACTCCAGCTACAGGACTTTTTCTGCCTCCATGACTCCCACCTGTCCCTCACAACACATGAAAATGCAGCTGCAAAACGAGGCTTCGACAATATGGTTACTGTGCATACTGGACATTTAAATGGATGGGTGCGTTATCCCCAACGGGCAAATTCAATACATCACAAAAAGATCATCCCTTTCTTCAGATTTCCATCTGTTTCACAGAGAGCTATTCTTCAGCTTGGTTATGAGTGAACCCGATGATTGCACAGCGGAGCTCCTTCAATCACATGCAACACTTCCTTGTCTTCAGGGGTAATTTGAGAATCAGTTAACCTGAAAAAAAGAATCAAAGGTAATTTGGTTCCATGTAATGCAATGTAATGAATCGGGTGCATATTGCATTAGCTTTGAACAAAGGCAAGAGGAATCAATGAGTCTCCATTATCATAACTGATTTACATCCATAACGTGCATCATTCCCCTGATAGCAGGCCTACTGATGGTAAGGTTCAGGGAACAGACCTATTCAGCTTACATGGCAAAATAGGCAGCCAGGTCTGATGGATTACTAAACACTTGAGGAAAAGCATAAACGGCATATCTTCACCTCTTATGCTCCTCCTTACAAATGCATTTTGCATGGTGGAATCAAGGTAGCTTCTAGAGTTGCTCACTAGCACCTAGTGCCCTTGAATACACTGACAGTGATGTTGAGGATACAGTCAAGTTTAATTTAGTAGCTGTCCTGTGTGCAGATGTCATTCACATCACTTGATCTTTATCAAATAGAGTTTGCTCAGATATCAAGAACTGAGATGTTCCAATTTCCATGTTTTTCTCCCTCCACTTTAAGGAATCATGATCTGTCTTCAACTTTAGCCTCGGAGACAGTAGTTGATAGAACAATCTCATTAGAAAATCCATTTGGGGGCTGTTGATGAGGCAAATGTATTTTTCTTCTTTCAAGGGATGTTGTTCTGTGTATGACCACTCTCTTGTCATAACAAATGTTACCGATTAAATCAGTGGAGCTCATTCTGTTGCATTTTTATTGTTTTTATTGACTCTAGCTACTATAGTTTTGTTGATGTGCACATGATTATTGTAAGTTAATGATGCTGATGATAAAATAGTGCTTCTACATAGTCACAAAAAGTTTACATACTGAGGAGACGTTCAGCAACCTGGCATTACAGCTAGTCTGAGTTTGGATTAAAGACACAAGACTGCTTGTGTGAGGTAATTTGAGTGATTTTATGCAATTTGGGGTTTAAGGTAAACCCACAAGAAACATAGCAACAGGAGTGTAATGAGGCTTTTTCAATCTGATTGAGCACTGGGATTAGCGCTCATTTGCTGCCATCTAGTGTTGGAAAGCACAAATTACATCAAATTAGACATACATTTACAATAACGTGGAATTGTCCTACACTTGTACAGTGTTATTGATACTTTGGAAAATCTTTTTTTCTCTTGGGAATTCATATTAACAAATCTATCAGTTAATTTTACAATATGCATACAATCACTTAGGCTCCAGCCCCTCTGTGGCCCCAGTGTGGATTAAGTGGTGTATAGATAATGGATGGATGATACAGAGATCTCAAATATGACGGTCAGCTCTCAGACCACTCAAGGCATCACCCAAATGACACTCCCCCCAAAAAATAAAAAATGTAAAAATAGACATTTTACTTAAGTAAAGCGCAGCAGTGCAGTGGATCAGTAGAAAACAGTCACAACAACATTTTAAGTTTATTATGTTACTTTATTGCTGTTAGAAAGGCAGTGTTGGTATGAGGAAATGCACACAAAACCAATGTGATGGTCTAACAAAGCAAAAACATTTCTATCAACATGCAGCTTGAATGTGACAAACTTAATGCGATACAGATTCAGTGAACAACAGACTGCTGTTCATTGCTGTTCAGTTGCTTAATTTCTGAGGTTCTTAAAGTCTAACAAGTCATTTAAACTGTCTACACAAAGCACAGCCTTCAGACAAACTTTATACAAAGATTATAGAAATTTTCTATGATGTAGGTTGTAGCAGCAGAGCAAAGAATAACATTTGGTCCATTAAACCATTAGGCAGCAACAAGATATTACAGTCAATATTTTAGTCTTAAACTTCATAATGACCTGAGAGCTAAGTGACATCTTCACACTTATTTTTACCACAGTGAAAAAAAATCCCCAAAGATGTTATATTTACAATAATATAAAGCATAATCATCAAACTCATATATTGAGAAACTTTAAATCGCCATACAAACTATGACGATATCACTATATTGTCTAAAACAATTGTAGACACAGAAGTGCTGCTGACTCTTGTTTCTGTTTCTGATAAAGGCTTCAGCTGGTCTGAGTTGTGCTTGGTTCTGCTACCTCCAAAGACAATGCACATTGTGCGGTTTTTAAAAATGTGTCATCATGTTAAACTGTCACAATATAAAGAAAGTAGACTTTATTTTTAAATCAAACTGCCTTTACTGTGGCAGAGAATTACAGCAGTAAACTTACTGTACCTGCAGACAGACATGCACAGCAGTCTCCATAGAAATATAAAATACAGAACAACAGAATGTATGAGATACAGTGTAGAATGTTCAGGGTACTCTTGATACATATGAAACTCATAATTATCTTGATAGCTTATGACCATTTCATATCTTTTGTATCTGTCTTCATCTTTGTCCCTCCCTTTCTTGTTTCTTAATCCTCTCTCTAAAACACTCCAGGAATCAGCCGGTAAGGCACAGCGTCTGTGTAACGTTTCCAGTCTTTGCCATACTTGTTGCCGCAGCGGTGCTCATCACGCACACAGCGGTGGACCAGCAGGATGGTCATGTAAACAATGTAAAAGTACGGAAGTATGTGGCCAAAGCCACAGGCAGCACAGTAGGCTAGAGAACCCATCAGGTCACCTGTGTAGTTGAAGTGCCGGGCCACGCCCCAAAAACCTGAGGTCATGAGCTTACTGTGATGGATGCCACCGTCAGCAGAGCGGTACGAGCACTCGATGTACGTTGGCTTGCGGCCCCAAATAGAGCAGGAGCCCTCTGTGCGGCGGAACAGATCCTTCTGGTGATTGGTGGAGCGAAAGATGTAATATCCAACAAGGCCAAGCAACAGAACAGCCAGGGCATGGGCATCTGAGAGCTGGACTGGGTGGTACACCAGGTACAGACCCTAGAGAGACACAAGAACATTTATTGTTGCTTAAATGAATGCTAGCGAACCAACAAGTAATTTTCTTTTTACGCGGTAGCATGTACATGTTTGTTACCTGCAGTGTGTAGAGGTATGGCAGCCAGACACAGTCTCCCCAGCCGAGGTACCATCCAAAGTGGTCATGGCAGATATCAATGGTCTTCAGGTACCAGGCCTCATTCCAGAAGAAGTCCAATACATAGATAGCCTACAACAAAACACAAAGATCCAGTTATGCAGTTGTTATTTTATTATATTACTATGACTCACCCAGCTGTGTTCTAAACTCTGAATGACAATGAGGATTTGACTTGTTTTTTTTTTAATCAACTTTTAGCTTTGGAGTAAAGGTTTTAAAACCTTACAAGGAAATAAAATCAAACACGGATTTCTAAGATTCCGCACAAAATCAAATGTGTTGGGAGGGATTCATACATATAACCATTGCCACTACATTTAAATGAAAGATGCAACACTCACAAGTAAGTATATACAAAAAAATTGTCTCATTATAATGTAAAACTTGAAATAATCGAAAAGGTGGGGAATTTAAAAACACAAAACTTTAAGACTTGTTAAATAACATTAGGGATTCTGCATTATCTCTATATCAGCAATGGAATATATGCTAATTTGGGACATTGACCATGATAACTCCTTTGCATGATTTCCATGATTTGTATTGTTCCATTTAGACAGTGCCTGGATGACACAAAGGTGGATTTCACCTTTTGATAGACTTGAGTCAATCAGCCATTGTTCACGTATTATATATACAGCTGGTACCCATGTTTTCACCAAACCATTGCTCATTAAGCAGCATTGTGACACTTGATCAGTTGTATCCAAAAAAAACAAAGTGACCGCACCATCAGAAGAACAATGCATTGTTGGTCACTGAGAGATTGTAAAACAACTTATTTAAATACAGAATTTGACAGAATACAGAGAGTAAAAATACTGTCAGTAGCAGGAAGTCTATTCGTGGCCTTAGATGATGAGTAGCTATCTTCAAATGACAAGTCAGAAGGGGAAACATTGCCAAACACTGAGAGTGGGCAAAGGCAGCAGAATTTCACTGTGGATGATGGAAAGGAATCCTATTTACAAAAGAATCCAAGTTAGAGATTTGTGGAATTAAAAGGGCGTATATAGGACACCAATAGACGAGAGAATGATAACACAGAAGATAATTAAGATAATTTATGTAATTTATGTATGTTCTGTATACTGCCAAACTAGAGCTTTCACCATTGCTTCTACACAAGAGCACATCTGTATAAGTAGTCACTATGCGTTGTGTGCAGTATAGATCTTTAACAACATTTTGATTGTCATAGAAAGAAACACACAGGTGTAGCAATTACTACTGTCCGGATGAACCTGTATGTGACATACATATGGAATTACAGTACTGTACAAGTAGCTACTACCGTCACCAGACTTCCTTTGTCAAATATTATCACAGCAAAAGCACAACTAAAACCAATTTTAATGCTTTTTAAGGTCACTGAGAAAGGTCAACCTGTTCCAGGAACTGCTGCTGTCCTTCTACAGGTGTTCTGTAGAGAGCATCCTCACCCACAAACATCTTAGTGTGGTACAGGAGCTGCTCTCAGGCTGACAAGAAGGCTCTGGAGAGAGTCAGGAAGTCAGCACAGCGCATCATAGGAGTACAGCTGTCCTCTCTGTCAGACATCTATGACACCAGATGTCTGCGCAGGGCCAGAAGCATCACCTTCGATGGTTCACACCCCAGGCACAGCCTTTTTTCACTGTTGCCCTCAGGAAAGAGGTACCGGTCCATCCAGGCCCGCACATCCAGACTCACCAACATGTTCTACCCAAGTCCAATACAGGTACTGAACGCACACTAGTCTACATAGTCTGAACTATTAATCACACATATTATTATTTATATTACACTATATTATAATTGTTATATATGTATGTATGTGTGTGTGTGTTTATATATATCATTTATTTCTTATTATTTCTTCATAGATTTATATTGCTCATATATCCACAGTGTCCACACAACTCTGACCATGTGTACACACATAATCTAGCGATAGAACAGTGAAACTACAAATAGAAAGCATTCGGGGATTCTGACCACCAGCACAGTCCAGCGTGAGGTTGGAGACATGCGGCATTTCCCAGCCATCACTGAGCAGGATCAAGCCGACAGTGTTGGATGCCATACCTCCCCTGGCCTCAGCCTACATCCAGTTCTCTTACAGCCATCACCAACGAGCCCAAATCAACGATGGCAATGTTGGTCTGCCTGTCTGAAATATATTGTGAAACTACTTGATGCATTGGCATAAAAATCTGTCCAGACAATTCACACTGTCCTTGTGACAGAAGGATATAAACAGTATGTCACGAAAGTGAGTACACCCCTCACATTTCTGCACATTCTTGAGAGACACACTCCACCCTCCAATATTCTTTTTCCATCTTACCTGAAGAACATTGACCAGAATCATGGAGTTGGTGACGTGGCCGTACAGTTCTTGCTGCTTGGCCATGTAGGACAGGTTGATAAGAGTCCAAGCTACAATGCCGGGTCGGCCATTGAAGAAAAGCTTGAAGTCAAACCACTTGCCAATGCGTGGGTTGAACTCAATGCCCATCATGTAGTTGTAGAAGATGTTGCCAGTGAACTTGCTGTAGTGTGGAAGAAAACAAGCAGACAAAGGTGTGAGCTAACACAGTAGAAACTAGGTTACCATTCAGATATCATAAACACTGTGCAGACATAATACACTTTTGATTCAGAAGTCTGCTCCTACTGCTAATGTCATCTTACCACACGTTTATCAGTACTCACCAGTCCTCAGAGTTGGTGGGGAAAAAGTAAGCCTTTATGAAAGCAAACGTGGACACAGCATAGCCCAGTATGTTGGTGCACCACATCAGGGGGATCCAGTTGTCGAAGATGATGGTAGGAGTAAACCAGTGGAAGTATTGGGCATTGGCGAACCACAACGCGTGAGTGATCAGCCAACACTGCAGCCCATTGATCTCATACTTGTTGACCAGGCCTTGGTTGTAAAAAAAAAAAACAACAAAAAGTAGGTATTTTTAAAAATTATTATTGATTAAGAAATACTATCTACATACTGCTTTGCCACTGAATGTCACACATTTTAAACAAGATAAAATGTTTTGTTTAAAAAAAATAAAATAAAAAAAATTCAATCCCCGAAAACATTAACTCAAGTCGGGGTAATACTGGACTTCATGTTAAAAGAAATGTTGTGGACTAATGAGCATGTGTGTTAATTACCAGCAGGAGTTCGTGCTCCATCCTGCACCCCACCAACGTAGCCAGGAATAAACTTATGGGTAACATCAGGAATACACATATACAGGAACACCTGAGGGACAACACAGCCTGTTTTAAGTTGAACACAATTCACAGTTCGTCTT
Organism: Stegastes partitus; assembly: GCF_000690725.1. Classification (NCBI taxonomy): domain Eukaryota; kingdom Metazoa; phylum Chordata; class Actinopteri; family Pomacentridae; genus Stegastes; species Stegastes partitus. Next base: position 466,753 of record NW_007577878.1, on the reverse strand, counting down.
GGTTGCACAGCTTTTAAAGTCCTCTACTTACCTGGAAGCCCACCCAGATGGCATATATCTTAACAGCTGACCACGTGAAGGAGGGTGATCTGTCCCAGATGGTGAATAGTGTGGTCTGTCCTCCGTATAACTCAACCAGAGGCTGGGTGATCGAACACTGGTACTGATCACAGGCCATCACAAAGTAGAAGACGATGAAAGGGGCAAAGCAAAGGAGGCCAATTACTGCGATGAGGGAAAACCAGTCAACCTCCCTAAGAATGGATCAGATATATACACACAGACACAGTGTAAGGACAGAACATAGTAATACATCAGGACTAGACAATTAACTGATTTGAAACCTAAATATGAAATGCAAATAACAATTTTCAAAGGCTGTTATTTGATACAAAAGCTGTCACTATTAAATAATGAGACTAATGCTGTGATTCAATTTTATTTAATCTGAACAAATTGAAACTTTCAGTGGTTGTTTATGCCCACTGATTATTTTTTACTATGTGATTCAGGCATGCATGCTGTGGATCACCTGATATGACCAAAGTCTCATTATTTAATAGCCACACTTTGTGCATTTTGAGCATGTCTAATCCAGGATTAAAACTGCAGTGGCAATAGTTTTGCATGCTGTCCTCCTGGTGTGACAGGTACATGCTTCTGATGGTGTCTCATGTGCTCTAAATCTGTTACACTATGAATATTGAACTTGAGTGTGAATTTAAAAATATATAAAAGTCAAATTGAAATACTGTCAAAAAACATTGTTCAGTCTTTTGTACACTGTACTATATTCCTAAATATGAAGTGTGGTGGGTAATCTGACAATCTTTTATTATGGACTATTTTCATTTGGTCTGCTTTTCAGAAGAATTGGACAGTTTCCTTCATTATTTTAGGAGTTCAGTTGCTGCTAACCAGCTAGCCCTTGCCTGTTCACACTCATTTCTTTTATCTATAGACTGCCAGGCTTCTGTTGTGGCAGCCCTCAGTGTCATTCATCAGCTACGCCAGTGAGTCTTTTCCAGACAGACAGATAGTCAGTCCACTGCCTTGGACCTCAGCTGATGATGGTAGTTACTGTTCTGGTCCCTTGAAGATATGATGCAAGCTGGAGGATTACTTGCTCTGCAACAAGTGGACAACTAGTTCATGTGCTACTACGCCAAGTTTTGAGAAAGTCAGCTACTGTCACCAACTGCAGTCTAAAATAGTAGTTTTGGAATCCGTCTGCTGGGCTTGCTGGAGAGGCAGCTGAATTACATCAAGGAACACCATAACAATAACATGGTCAGCCTGCAGGTATGGAAACACAAGACAGGTAGAGGTGGAGCTAGCTATTCAGCAGTGACTGATTTTTTTTTTTACAAATTAAGTACTTATATATTTTATACCACCAAAACGTGTCACAGCAAAGGAGTCACAAATCACCACTTCCACTCAGAGCTTTCACAATACAATCAGAATAAACCAAAATGTCAATATTTGCGAGTTGTGCCTTTAGCACTGAATTGAAGTGACGGGCTTTGTATGCAGACAATCAAAAAAGCAACTAATCATGTGATTACAACTTCAACCACATCTGAGGGGAGAATTCTAAATAAGATCATGTACTGTGATTCTACCCTAAAAGATCACTTACCCCTATATTCAAGCTGTGGGTGAATGATCATTTATATAATGTATGTTATGTATATAACCAACATTCCACTAAACAGCATTAAAATAATTCAGAAAAGGTTCAATATTGTTTAAAAAAAAAAAAAAAAAAAAAACTCTTCAAGAATGACAGATGTGTTCTGTAAAAAAAAATGACTAAGTAATACTGTGATACTGTGACTGTGAGCAATTTTGTCATTTGGGTTTGCTGTGACAACATACTTTGCCTGCTTATTTTTTAACATACTAATCTAGACTATCAATTTCAAAAAGCAAATGCTGTACTTTAATTTCTGTACTGTAAGATAATTTATGGATGTTCTACAGACTGCAAGACTAGAGCCGTTCACCATTGCTTCTCCAGAAGAGCATATCTTTAAGCAACCACTGTGTGTTATGTGCAGTAAAGACCTTTAAAGGTCAACATTTTGATGATCATAGAATGGAATACACAGGTTTAACTTTTAATATTTTTCAAATGAGCCTGTATGTGACAGACATATGGAAATACAGTACTGTACAAGTAGCTACTACCATCACCAGACTTCCTTTGTTAAATATTATCACAGCAAAAGCACAACTGAAACTAATTTTAATAATGATGACTTGGTTCCATCAAGCCATGACACTGAGCCAGTATGTAAAATACCAGGACCTTAGAACAAAATGGCACCAAAATGGGCCGTAGTCATTTGAAAGCACACTTAAGCTTTGACATGATTTGACAAGCCCAAATGTCTGCTGTGTAAAAGGTCTGTGAGGCTGCAAGAAAATTACACAACTCAAGAAAAAAGTTGAATGGTAACTGAATAACTTTAAAGGCTACTTTTCAGGAATTACCACAAAAGTGTGACAGTCTGCTCCCAAATCACTCTTCCCACCCAATTTACACTGCCCTTGTGATGAATAGGGATGGGTATCCTTAAGCCTGAAGGGTACTATTATTAGTCTTACCAACACTGATTATCAATTCAGTAACTGTGTACTACCCAAAACAAAGTAGAGACTAAATTAACATTGCTTTATTTTGTCTCAGTTTTAATTTTCCTCTCATTCACTCTTCACTTTTGGATGACAAACAAAAATTCAACTACCAACACAACATTCAGTTAGAGTAAGGGCAAAAATAAAGCAAGGCAGAGTTTGCCTGACATCCCAACTCAATGAATCCCCCTGCTCTCAGCATTGTAAAACATATAGGGCAGTGATCTGACTGGTTCAGTGGAACTTCAGGCAAAGTCTTTCCGATTACAGTGATTGATATTATCCTGTGACCTGACATTAACTCACCATGCTCTACCCCACTGTGCTGGTTGCTCCGTGTGTTCTGACGGTTTGCCATTGGTACTGTGCTGGGTACGCTTCCTGGTAGACTCCATGGCCACTGCACCTTTCACGTCTGGGGAAAGATCAGTTTATCAGATCATAATCTATTAAGCAGCAGCAGTCCTTCTAAATCTCTGTACATCCAACAACGTTCACCAAGTGTACAAGAAACAAGGAAAGGCATCTTCAAAGACTAAATAGTCATTAATTTCCCCCTCCTACACAAATTTAGCGTTGTCTTTAATTGTGTAACGGCAAAGTCGTGACAAGTCAAGATGTGTAGTTTAGTTTCATAAGCCAACTTTTGTCCTTGGAGATGTGAGATAGCAAACTGGACTTTAGTTGGAGGTCAGCTTGATAAAGGCAGCTTGTTGATCACACTTTGGAAATACTGATGCCTCTACACGCATTCAGATAAGAAATGATGTTCACTCCAACTGCATATGTGTTTCACTCTCTGTCTCTCTCTCTCTCTCTCTCAAACACATGCATGGTTGTGTTTCAGTCATTTCACAGGACAGCACAGCAATATTCACTTCTTGTCAAATCCCTACAGTACACTGAACCCAAAGTAACCTCAAATCATGTCTGCATACGAAAGGCTGAACACTGACTTTGTAGGACCTGTATTTTATCCACAGAAGGGGGCGGATCCCACAAATGTGACACACTTCTTGAGCGAAGGTAATGGCAGGTCAGCTGGACTAATTTACACTCAAGCTACACGAACAATAAAAGCAGGACGACTAAATGACTTTAAAGCGCCGCTGTTTTGTTGACATGTTGCTGACTGGTCAGGTTAGTGTTGTTCCGTTTTTCTAGCAGCTTCCCACAGTCACTGGAAATAACTAGAGAGGAAGGGGGGCACTCACTGTTGCATAACATCAACAATTAGGGACAATTGATTTGGGAAAATACGTTCGAAGTTATGATTTTTTAGTATGTTTAGTTGTTTCTTGCACGTGCCCTTTTTTTATCATGCTAACGTGAAGTAACTGAAATAATTGCGATCAGCATCTTTAGTTCCCCAAAACGGTGCATTCTAAATAGCATACTGACATTATGGACATAAAATAACATTAAAAACAGGTTAGCTAGATACACTGTTACATCGTAGCTCACTCACCCGTGGATATCTGTAACAGTAGACGAGGAAGAAGCGAGGCAGCGCGTCTCTTGTCTCCTCTCAGGTGCTGTTATTCATGTAACCGCTGGAAAGCCCACAGGGGCCCCACAGACTCCGCCCATAGCGCGACTACGTTCTAAGATTCAACCAATGGCATCCATGTGAAGGCGGGTCTGCAAAGTGCTTCTGCCCTCTAATTGGGTAATGCCTCTGGAGCCACAACCACCTGACGAGAACCAACGTGTTTGAGTGGTTTAGCCAGAAAAATGTAAACTGGCAACATTATAAAATAGCTGTCAGTACTGTTCTCCTACAAATACTGCACTTTGGCTTCTTTATTTTAATTCGGCTGTGATGACACCAGTTACCAAAAATAATAAGTGCCTGACACTGACAAACACTTTGTGCAATGATGTTTTTGTATATTTAAATCAACCACATACTGGTGTGCCTTCTCTACAAAATAAACATGGGAAAAATAAGCGTTTTGCATCATTTTCTAAACATTTTCAACAGCAAAACCACTCATAAAACAAAACAAAAATCCACCATGTCAGCTTTAAAGGTAGAGTCTGTGGTTCTGAAGAAAGATTGTAGAAATGTAACATATTTGGATAGCCAGATTTACTGTCCTTTTTGGTTTCCCTCACACCTCTCTCCTGTGCTCAAGCGTTACCACACACAGGGCAGGCTGCAGTTGTCTTGTGGACTGATCTAAGCTACTTTGTTTTTTTTTGTTTTGTTTTTCAGACATAGGATAAAGTAGCTGCTTCATCAATTTGTGCAAGTGATGCCATTCTATTATTCAGAGATGGGTCACTTTCCTCACATCTTCATTCAGACATACCTTCAACAGTGATCGACAGAGCCATAGCACACACAATATTTGTCATACACATGAGTCTGGACAGCACTTCAAGTCATGTATAACACATAATAATGCACTAGCAAACAAAAGACTAAATCTGAATTAACAGCAAGCTTATCAAACTATCCAAATGAATAAATAGACAAGTTGGTTTTCTAAAAACTGAAAATTCTGTCCATGTTTGATGATAATCTAACTACTACTTTACCAACAGCAAAATTAAAATATGCTGACAGCTGTGATTGAGGACTCAACCTGATGACAGCTTATATACAACAAATGATTTAACTGTTGCTCATAAACTATGACTTTGTGTGTGACAGCTCACCTGTTGGAGGTGACAAAAAGTACAGGTAATTAATTAAATTACCTCTGTTACTCAAGCATAAATGCTTTCTCTCTTTGGAGATACTCAGACAGATCCTGCTGCTGTCTGATACTGCAGGTATTTATTAAACTCAGAGAAAAGTCCTGAACATCGGTGCCCCCCAGGGCTGTGTGCTGAGCCCTCTGCTGTACTCACTGTACACTAATGACTGTCTGTCCACATCAGACTCTAACACCATCATAAAGTTTGCTGACAGCGCAGCAGTGGGGGGTCTGATCTCCAACAACAACGAGGAGGACTATTTAATGGAGATCACCCACCTGGAGGACTGGTGCAGAGACAACAGCCTCCTCCTGAACATCAGCAAGACCAAGGAGCTGATTGTGGACTACAGCAAGAAGCAGCAGAGGGTATATCACCCACTCAGGATCAGCGGGACAGAAGTGGAGTGAGTGGAGAGCTTTAAGTACCTGGGTGTTAACATCACGCAAGACCTGACGTGGTCCTGTCACACCAACACCCTGGTGAAGAAGGCTCGACAGCATCTCTACCTCCTCTGATGCCTGAGGGACTTTAAGCTCCCTCTCATGGTGCTCTGGAACTTCTACACCTCACCATTGAGAGTGTTTTGGCTGGGAGCATCACCACCTAGATGGGCAGCTGCACCCAGCAGGACTTCTTGGCCCGAAGGAGGACGGTCCGCTCGGCTGAGCACACCATCAGAACCACTCTCCCCAACCTGCAGGACATTTACACCAAACGATGCAGGTTAAAGGCCAGGAAGATTGTGAGTGAGCCACTCACCCCAGCTACAGACTGTTCTCTCTGCTGCTCTCCGGACGGCGTTGCCGCTGCCTGAAGGCAAACACAGAGAGGATGAGGAGGAGCTTTTTCCCTCAGACTGTCCGCCTGCTGAACCTCAAACAACAGACTCAATAGACAATCCAACCGGTCACTTTACACTTTTCACCTTGTATATATACATGTATATAGTATTATTATTTTCTTTATTTGTTTTATTCCCCTCGACCTGTCCAGGGTGTCCTCTGCCTTCGCCCTGAGTCAGCTGGGATAGACTCCAGCACCCCCGCGAACCTAGTGAGGATTAAGCGGTGTATAGATAATGGATGGATGGATGTTTTATTCCCTTGTTGCACTGTTTGAAAATGTGTATATATATATGTGTATATATATATATATATATATATATATATATGTATACACACACACACACACACACACACACATTGATATAGATTCTTTATTTCTTGTGTGTTTTATTCCTTATTCTTATTTATGTTATTGTTTCGGTGTGGAACAGGTACAAAACGCATTTCACTGTGCGTTATACCATGTACAACTGTGTTTGTGACCAATAAAAGACCTTGAATCCTTGAAGTCTCCTACGGAACAGATAGAAGCAACAAACTAAACCTCAGCTTCTGTTAATGTTTTGCCAAGACCTGGATTACATTTATTATTGGTGCATTTCATTAATCTGAACTGCTACAGCACCTGTCTTCATTGCAGTAACATTTTTATTTTTATGGACATTTCTGTTTAAAATAGATGTGAAATTGTGGATAAAAGTGAATGAGAGAGGAGTTTTGTTGTTTTGGCAGCAAGCTGTATTTTGGCATTCTGTGATGCTCATGGACCAGTATTGCCAAATATTCAACAAATATGGAAAATGATACTAAAATGTTATAATCCTGGTTAGATTTCAGTCACAACATTTATCGAAAAGTGGTCAGGATACTCATTCAGACAAGAAGCTGACATGTTCAGATACCATCAAATTGATCGCGCACACACACACACAAATAAGCAAATATAGTGCATATTGTATCTTAAATTCTTCAACTTGATTAGTAAAAACACAATTTGATTTTTTACCAAAAGCATTTCAGTGTATAAATTTTGAATTTAGATTATATTTCTGGGCAGCCCAAACCAGGAAGACACAATTTGATTAGTGTTCCTCTGTTGTCCAGAGCTCTCATCCTCATGAACAATAAGAACTGCCTGTTGCTCAACCTGAATGAAATGGTGTCTAACTGTTGTTCTATGGCAGTTTCTTTAACATTTAATAGTTATTTTTAATAGGGTTACATTCTAACCTCCTCAATTCAGTGGCGATAAAAACTGAGTGTTGAAAATTGTTGTTGGATCTATAAAAAATATCTGCAGCACTGGTGCTGCATGTGGTGTTTCTAGATGCATCTGCATAACCTCCCCACTAGAGGGCAGAACATGGCTGTGATAGTAACATGCTCTTGATGTGAAATACTACATTGCTCAAAAGAAAATCAAGGGAACATTAAAACAACACATCCTAGATCTCAGTGAATGAAATATTCCAGTTGAAAATCTTTATTCATCACAGAGTGGAATGTGTTGAGAACAAAATGACATAGAAATGATCAATGTAAATCAAAATTATTATCCCATGGAGGTCTGGATTTGGAATGATACTCAAAATAAAAGTGGGAAAAAAAAATCACATTACAGGCTGATCCATCTTCAGTGGAAATTCCTCAAGACAAGTCAAAACGAGGTTCAGTAGTATGCGTGGCCTCCACATGCCTATATGACCTCCTTACAACACCTGGACATGCTCCTGATGAGGTGGCAGATGTTCTCCTGAGGGATCTCCTCCCAGACCTGGATTAAAGCAACAGTCAACTCCTGGACAGTCCATGGTGGATGGAATGAGACATGATGTCCCAGATGTGCTCAATTGGATTCAGGTCTGGGGAGCGGGCAGGCCAGTCCATAGCATCAATGCCTTCATCATGCAGGAACTGCTGACACACATTGTCATGCATCAGAAGGAACCCAAATGCAAAAGTGGCCAAAACCTCAGTGAGAAAGGATGAGGACAGAGACATGGTCTGTGGTCACCACCTGCAGAACCACTCCTTCATAGGGGTTGTCTTGCTAACTGCCTCTCATCTCCACCTGTTGTCTGTTCCATTTACACAACAGCAGGTGAAACTGATTCACAATCAGTGTTGCTTCCTAACTGGACAGGTTGATTTCACAGAAGTGTGACTGACTTGGAGTTACATTGTGTTGTTTAGGAGTTCCCTTTATTATTTTTGAGCAGTATGGTATGTTACAGCTGCTGTACAGGCCGACAAACACAAGTTCACAATGATGTACAAACTCATACCAGCACCACCACAAGCAATATAGAGGGAATCGCACAATTTTCAAGCTTCTGAGAAAACTGAGCTAATTTAGAGGAGAATCAAACAGGTCAGGCAGAACACAGAGCTTGCTCTTCATGCATGCTTACAACTATCTCTAAACTTAGGTCATCCTGCTGGAAAAACTCATAATGTTAAGAGGTCCTCACAACTGCATTTCTATAAAGTTTTTGAGAGCAGGTATTCCATAGGCCAGAAAAAATTCAGTCAGCCCCCCACCTTCAACAAATAGAAAAACGATAGGATCTCTGTAGCCAACTGGTTTTGACTACCATGAACAGAGCTGCATGCGTTCATGTCTGATGTTTTTCTTTGTTTGGTTTTTTTACTTCTTTTTCAACAGATCTCTCTCCAGCAAGTGCATCTGCTGTCAAACAGCCAAATCAACAGGAACTAGTAGCTATAGAGTGAATTCTCAAATGTTGAAATCTTGAGCCAAAACCTGCCCAAAACAGCAGAAAGCAGAACAAAATCACCAGCAAGAGAAAATAAAATGACCCATCTGAATATTCTTGTATGATGATATCACATGTCAGTCATAGAATTTCTGAGCATTTAAAACAAAATGTGCATACTAATAACTGATAGCTTTTCGCTACTGTGATGAACATTTTTCAACAGGACTGAGCACTATTTAAGCATGTACTCTCATATCCCAAGACTTTACACTGATAACAATATTAATTATAACATCCATCCATTATCTATACACCGCTTAATCCTCACTAGGGTCGCGGGGGGTCTGGAGCCTATCCCAGCTGACTTAACGCGACGGCAGGGGACACCCTGGACAGGTCACCAGTCTATCACAGGGCTACACTTAGAGACAGACAACCAAGCACACTCACATTCACACCTACGGACAATTTAGAATCACCAGTTAACTTCAGCATGTTTTTGGACCTTGTGGGAGGAAGCAAGAGAACCCGGAGAGAACCAGCGCTGCATGGAGAGAACATACAATCTCCACGCAGAAAGATCCCGGGTGTCCTCACCAGGACGCAAACCAGCCACCTTCTTGCTGCGAGGCAACGATGCTAACCACCGATCTGCCTTGCAGCCCTAATTGTAAGATACTACAAAAAAACATGGAGAGCAGAAGAATCCTGGTTATTTTTTATCATAATCACCTTTACAATGGGAATAGTTGATTGAGGGTTTTTTCTCTGCACTGCTGCCTCTTATAAAAGGAAATTCCTGTCTCATTACCTGTGACTTTGTGTGCCAAGTTAGGACATTACACTACTGCATTACTCTGTTCATGTAATCAATACCAAACACATACCTTCCAAAAGTATTTAAGACTCTGACACAGCTCGTAGGAGTTACAGTTGTTTGTACACTGGGCAAAAAAACAATCCTGCTGCACATTCATTGCAGCCACAATGTTTTGAGTCTATACTGGTAATATTTAAAGGATAATATGAATTTTTGTATTTGTTCAGTTGAAATAAAACAAAAGAACATAGCCCCGTTTTGGTTATTTTCCACATCGAAGAGGTTTTCATAGCCTCATGTAGCATTATCCTGCATTATTGAGTGAATGCCATCTTTCTCCTTTTTTTGTCTTTATTTTCTTACTGGTCTTTCAACTGGCTTCTAAGTCAACAAATTTCTTTTCCATTTCCCTCTGCGATTCCCCTTGTTTTTGTTTTCTGCCAGTTTTCTCTGTCTCTGTCTCTACAGTCCTCTTTCAGTTTCTGTCTCTCCATTCCTCTCTTCTACTCTTTGATCAGATGCCGTGTTGCTATGCCGTATCCAGACAGTGTGATGTATCTGGGCCAAGCAGCAGACAACAGCGCTTCACGATGTGTTGGAGACAAAGATTTTTGTCTGCGGCACATAGTGTCAGAGATTTTGCACTGTTGGTAGCTTTTGTTACCTTGTGAAATGTGAAATTTGATGTCAAAAAATGTGCCTGTCTGTTCGGTGGGAGTTCATTTATTGAACATTTTTGGTAACCCATTGATGTTTTGGGATTTTCCAAAGAAGTTTCAGATTATCTTCCATGTCTCTTCCATGCCATACTACCTGACAAAGACACACATACAAAGCCAATGGAAGTACCTACACCAAATGGAATGCAGTTGTCATTATGAATACTAATTGCATCTGTGTTTTTCCTGTTGATGTCAAAGTGTTGACAGCAAACTAGCCATATGTTTCCCATCAGTTACAATTAATACTTTAGCTGTAGAAAATTAACACTAGTCTACTATAATTTAGGTCTGCTCATGTAATGTGAAGGGGCATTTCAAGCTGGAATGGATGCTAAAGCTGTGTGCATGTCTAAGTTCATTCAAAGAACTGAATAGGTTAATATATACATATTTTTAAAAAATGCAAACCCTGTGCAGGATAGAAAGGTCTGGGTGTGTGGGTGCATATTTGTGTGATCAATATAAAAAGATCTGACAGTGGGGGTATGGCACATCTCTACCCTAATCAGCTCCCCTGGGATGCTGCATGTGTGCCTATATGCACAACAGTGTCTGTATGTACGCAAAATATTCTGAATTTATGAATACTGTTTATACATTTGCTGCTCAGATTGTGCATAGCTGATGCATGACTGTGTGTATGTGTCCCTTTATTGGTGTTTAAGTGTCTTATGAATGTATCAGAGACGCAATGCAACATGGCTCTTAAATAATTTACAGTAAATGAAAGTGAAAAATTAATGAGAGCAGATTCTCTCTTCTGTTTGTCCTCCTCCTTTCCCCCACCCCTGTCCTGATGGAAATGTCCTCTCTTCCTCCACTCTCCTGCTTAGTTATCCTTTCTATCAGCATTGTCATCACCGCGAAGATTTAATCTGCAGTATAACTGTGCATGTTAAACACACATCGAATACAAACTGCAAATCAGAAAGAATTTAAACCATGTGTCTCTTTTCCTCCTGATTTAAATAGCTAATAATTAGCAAGACATATTCCTGTGATACATTGATACATTTCACACTTCACTTCAGGAGGTGTTAACCCTGAGGCCCTGATGTAAGAGAAGGGAACGTGAAACCGGCTGCTCACAGTTTGATGTGTAAGTAAAGTATATGGGCATGTTATCGCGAATATATTTGGCTGCTTTATTTCTGATTTCGGTCACACCTTTGTAAAAGTGTTGGAAAGCTTTCCGTTTTCAGTTACATTTTCAGCACTCAGAGGATGCTGCAGGCCTGTTTCTGTGTTGTGATGCTCCTGCTGTCCTTCCTTTGTCATAGGTTGTCTGCTTACCTGACTACTTGATAAAGCTTGTATAATGATGGCAATAATTGCTCTAATTAACTCTTGTAGAATATTGCTTCATGTTTAGATCCTAACAGATGGCTGTTTATTAGCCGTAACCTTGCACAAGATGTGCAACAGCTCGCATCTCAATGATTCTGCCCTTTGTCATAACAGGGTTTTGAGCTAAATGCTAATGTCAGCATCAATGTTTGCATTCCATGTGACACAATTCTCTGACTTTCAATTTTTGTTTTCACTTGCTGTTTGGTTAGGTTTAGGCACCAGAACTAATACTTTGAGCAAAATATCACGGTTTGGATTAAAATACAGGTCCTTCACAACCCTTTTGAATCGTCTTCTTCATTTTTTGGGTTACCAGGGTGACCGAGAAAATGGAGAAGAAGAACGAATAGTAAATGAATAAAATTTAGGAACATAAAAAAAAGATATGCTTTTTAATAAATATATTTGTGATATGTCCCTCAAAAATGAGTTCAGCATGCAGTTTAGTTATATGGGAATGTGAGTTTTGAAAGAGAGAACTGAGCAGAATTACACAGATATTGCAACTTGTCATTGTATGTGGTATAGAGTTGTTTTACGGTGTTGGACAATTGTAAGTAAGCTGGTGTGCTCCAGCTGCAGCCAGCAGAGAGGGGTGAGTGGAGAGGGAGGCAAAGACTTGCAGTGTACAGGAATGAACAGTGTAGTAACATTGAAGGAATGTTTAGATAGGAAGGGATTATTTTTATGAAAAAACAAACAAAAACAGCTGTTAATATGTACCTTTGATATACAGATATGTTTTAGGGGTTAAATCAATTAATCAACTAATCAATAAAGTCCCAGAGAGGGACTTTATTCAAGTTTTTTGAGCTACTTCTTTATTTAATCTTTTGTTTTGGTCAAATGACGCATATTGCATATTAGACTTCAGTCAGGTATCATGATATAAAGTATGCAATGAAAGGTGTGACTTCAGAATCAGCCTTCATTAAGTTATTTATTACAGGAACAACATGATCATGATGTCATGAAAAAATACTATTTGTACAAAAATCTGTTTGGTATAAATAAATGTAAATTACATTTTCCAAGTAAGTAGACACAAGACACTTTTGGATTCCATGTCAATGTAGTACAAAATGTTGTAACGTGCGAAAACATGTTGACAGGATGTAGTAAAACAAAAACAGACCATCTCATGGGACCTGCAGAAAGCAGCCCAGGTGGGCATCATGATGATTCACTTCACAATAATTTATTTAGAGAAATTCCAACACCAACAACCTCAGATCAAAGCTTACGACGTTGGTGAAAAAGTGGCTTACATAAGCGTATAAAATCTGCTCATAAATGCATCAAACTAAGGCCGTGCAGAGCATTAAAGCGAAGGGACAGGTCAAACATTTTAGAGGGACCATGTGCAGATGTTGTTCATGCCTGAAAACTGACCTGGAACTGAGTATCTTTCAAATTCCAGGCTCCAGGTGTAGAAAAATAGTGTGCTGATTCAGTTACAAATTCTTCTCGTGAAAATACCCCAATGGCACAAGGACTGGCTATGCATAGATTCACGACATTCAAGGTAATACGGCCATCTGAGAGTTGCTACTGTTGGTTGCAGCACACTGAAAAATATATATTACACTGGCAAAAGTAAAATTGCCAAAAAAATAAGAAAAATCTACTTTAAGATCTTGGGACAGCTGAGTGTGACCACAATACTGCAAACTCATTACCAGACAGAATGCAGAAACATCCCTGGTGCTCTCACTGGGTTGTGAACCGGTGACCTTCTTGCTGCGAGGCAACAGTGCTATGAACTGTGCCACCTTGCAGCCCAGTTATCATAACTTCTAAATTAAAAAAAAAACAACAAAAAAACAATGCTACGTGCCTCATGTCAGAAAATAGCTTTATTGTATAAACTGTCTTGACCTGCATAATTGAAGTCAGTTTTATCCAACATTATTTCAAAATGTTACCAATGACGTGACATTTATAGTACTTTCTCCAACATGCAGGTGATTTTCATTGAAGTTAATACAACATATTAAATGCAAGCAGTGAAACATATGACTTTTATACACTTTTAAGACCACAGTGCTCCCTATTTGGTTGGCCGACCCATTGCAGTCAGGAACCTTGAGCAGCTTTGGCTGGTTATTATTTACTATACCTCAGCTGGTTAGGGCTTCTGCATGTACACTGTGGTGACAGAGCTTCCATGCAAAGTATGATTTTAGGTTCAGTGTTTTGCCCAAGGACACTTCAGCATACTGCACAGATGTCAGCCTTGCAGTTTGTAGACAAGCCACTCTCCCACCTGAGCCTCTGTAAATAAACAGAAGTGGATAACAGGGTAAAAGCACCGATTCTGTCATCCCGCTGGCAAAGACAGAAATTTAAAATGCATCATTGTTTGTAGGCTATTAAATGTGATAAACTATCCTTTAAAAGCCCTGCTTTTAACCCAGTGTGGACACATGGAAGGTCTAGAACAGCAAAATGATACTACAGTTCTCACAAAATAATGTTTATTGCCCTTTTTACTGCTTGTCACTTTATTGCAACCTTCAGTCTCTGTGGGGATTGTGGAGGAATGATTTCTCCATTTTCCCACAGAGTTGACTGCTCAGCAGTCAGGCTCCTGAACATGTTAGTCATACCATCCATTTCAAATGTTATCATACCATTCAATAAGCATCATAGTCACATATAATTCCCATACATGTGGGCCAGTAGGGACCTCTTCCACCTTTAAGTAGCCAAAGTATCCATACAGCAAAAGTTAACATGTTGATCTAACCCTATTAAAAGGGCCCCAGCTTTGTGATGCAGGAAAGTTAAGCTCAAAGATTTCTGGACAAACATCACATTTTAGTTGACAATATCATAAATGATGAGAAGACGGCACATGAAGTTTACATACTCAAAGGTTATATTAGTCCCTTTGTAAACATCACGTATCAGCTGGTCAGTTTCCATAACCCCCTTTCATGTGTCTTGAAACACACTGGAAAAGATCTTTTTTTAAATGTTTTTTTCAAGTTAAATGTAGGCAAATTTAAAGCAGTAAAAAAAATCTGTGAACTCACTGTAAATCATGAATCTGAAATCTTTTGAACAGCTCCCCTACATGCATTTCAAAATGTAGCCTCTCAGCTGCAGCAATGCTACTAAACTTGACCAGATTGGTGTATTCATGCACAACAATGGCAGTATTTTAATTAGAAATGTCAGAGTTGTTCATCCAAATCCTCCCCTTTTAAACTGTGAGAATGAAATCACCTTCAAATGTTTGCATACATCTGTGCAGGCATGTTGCAGATCATGCTTCTGCATGTCAGCTTGTGTGTTCTTCTGAGACTGCTGTTTGTGTGTGTGTGTTTCTGCAAGCATATTGTAAAGTGTCCATGTTCATCTGTGTGTGTGTGCATTTCTGCATGTTGTGACGTATGTGTGTGTGTTTAGTCTGTGAGATGCGTCAGTAACTGGGGCAGAACTGATTGTTGCTGATGGCTGTAGGCAAGCACAGACCTACATTCTGCTCTACCATACAGAGGAAGAGGAGGAGGGGTGCAGGAGGTAATAAAAATTGGGGTCTCTCCTGTACTCGTCTCCCTCTTTTATCTCCAGTCATAGTACAAGACAGCCTCCCACACTGCTCTTCCTGAGCTTTTCGGTCTTGTTACCTACTCTCTTCTCTGCCCTCCCGACATCTTTCCATTTGGTGTGGTTTGACACTGACCAGGCATGGGGTCAGCCCAGAAAGGAAGCGGCTCTAGATAGAAGGGAGAGGAAAAAGAACGAAGAAAGGAGAGGTGACATTAGATAAAATGTTCAGATGGAGAGGTAAAGAAAGAAAACATGACACCAGTCCCAATACAACTTAATTCATTTCCAGGCTAGAGACACACTGCTCTAAATGCAGATTCATAAGCACATGACATACAGAGTGAGGAATGCAGTGCATTAAAGGCACAATACTGAGCATCATTATTCTGTCAGCAGCTGCTTACTGTACCCAGATAGACTTAGTTACCACTGATTACACAGAGGGTCTTTGTATTTTATGAGGCAATTTAAGCTCTTAAGAGACTCTGGGGGAATTTACATTCTACAGTTAAAATGTAATATTGTCAGCCTTAGTTTTTTGTTTGTTTGTTTGTTTTTTTTTATTTTTTATTTTTTTAGCTACACCAGAAATATGTACCTATACAACCCAAATACATTTTCAGTTTTTATTTATTTGTGACGTATCATGAATATATTCCAAATCAATGTGTTAATGTGTTTTTACCCATAGTTTTATTGTTTTACTAGGACTTGTTTTCAGCCAGCCAATCATATATGAGACAGACAGAGAAGGACTTGTCACCCTGATAACCCAGAAAATATCAAACATG
>NW_007577878.1:442816-446623 GCF_000690725.1 Stegastes partitus | reverse complement strand
TTCTTATATTAGACAACTACAGTCAGTAGTTCATATTGAAACTGTGCCTTTCTCTTGATACCTGGATATGACTCAACCTTTTTTATTTGACATCCATCTCTTGAAAAACAAACATGTTTATTTTAAACAGCACTAAGTACTTCATTTACAGGCCTACAGGCCAGTCATATATAATTCACTGCACCATCTGAATCATCCTACTCTTTTTAGCTCATTTTAAAATCCACTGACTAATGTTATGATTTTACCAGCGTTTCGAAAACAATAAGTATAAAGGAACACTGAAAGAATCTTTGTTTGTCTAATTGTATAGTTCAGTCTCTACTGTCATGTCTGCTCTGCTAGCCAAGGTGTGATCTGCTAAATAGACAAAATCTGATAGGTCAGAGAAATAATCCAGCTCAGTGTAACTATCAGCGGGAGCATATGTTGAAGGTTTCAGTTTCTCTGATCACTATAAAAAACTGTAAACAGCAAACACATGAAAGTAGCAACAGGAGAAGGTTTACAAGTCATATTGTCATGCATTTGTACAATATGCTCTGAAAACAATTGGAAGACTGAAATTTTGTGCGCTGGGTATAATTTAAGAACATACTTTTCTTTGAACCCCAAGAGCATCAAATGCAGTTTAACCTGGTTGGTGAGTGTCAAAAGCTGCATTGAGCCTAAGGAGAAATGAACAAAGAGCTAAATCAATGAGAGCCTGTTATTTTTGTAGACCAACCAAGCTCCTTTAACAGATGAAGCATTTCCCTTAGCATTCAACCAATGGAGTCAGGGCACAATCAGAGCAAGTGTGTTGTTTGTGAGGAGTGTTCAGCCTCCATCAAAGGGAATCCTAAAGGTAAAGCTCCCTCTGAAGCATCTGCAAAGCTACCCCAAGGACTGGAAATAGACGAGCAGACCAAACTCTTCAGCTGTGACAACCATCTTGAATCCTGATAAGATAGGAAATACTTCATTGTCCCCTTGGAGAAACTTTTTTTTTGTAGGCCTCAGCATCCCTGCATCATTCATCTGTAGACAGCTTCAGGAGCTGATGACACAGCTCAAAAAGCTGGCATGAGAACAGGGGCTCTATGCACTACAAAGATAGTCCATCCGACTGGGTAAAAATATGTTGTGAAATCTTTTTTTGCACTTACAGTAAATGTAATGAGTAATTTATGTTGATCATGAGAGATAGATATGCTTATCTATCATCTTGTGGAAAAGTTCAAGGCCCTGAGAACAGAGTCAAATGTAGCCACTAAAATTTATTTTATTGGGGAACTCTGGCTGTCATGTGTCCAGAGACTTTCAAACAAGCACAACAAGGAGTCTCTGGAGGGCCTCTGCCAGCTGCTTTGCATTACTGGCAAAGAGCTGGAGCTGCTTACAGCCACAATGGAAAGATATTTTTGACAGACTATTTGTATATGTTGTGTTTTTTTCAGTCATATAATCCAATTTTTTCCCCCCAATGTAATGTAACTGAAACAGCTGTGTCCAGTATTATTAGTCAAGTGAGTATTCTAAACGTATTATTTTTCTATGCACATTTTTCCAACGCAGGCTGCAAGGTGGATCGGTGGTTAGCATCGCTGCCTCACAGCAAGAAGGTCACTGGTTCGTGTCCTGGTGAGGACACCAGGATCTTTCTGCGTGGAGTTTGCATGTTCTTCCCGTGCAGCGTGGGTTCTCTCCCTGTTCTCCAGCTTCCTCCAAGAAGTCCAAAAACCTTTTGAGGTTAATTGGTGATTCTAAATTGTCTGTAGGTGTGAATGTGAATATGCTTGGTTGTCTATCTCTAAGTGTAGCCCTGTGATAGACTGGTGACCTGTCCAGGGTGTCCCCTGCCTTCACCTTAAGTCAGCTGGGATAGAATCCAGCCCCTCGCGACCCGAGTGAGGATTAAGCGATGTATAGATAATGAATGAATGGATGGATTTTTCCAACGCCAAATAATGTGACTTTGAGTTTTATCGGATTTATTCGTTTTCAGGTGATATGTATTGGTGTACTGAGGGAGAGTGTGTCCAAAAAAAACTGCCAAATAATTATGCAATTTTTTTGGCAGCTTTATCATCTCAGGGAAAATGATTAAAAAAGGAGATTAAACTGACACTGAAGAGTCATNTGCAGTTTAAGCATCAAGTCAGTCAGGAACAGAGGTTTTTATGAGTCCTGAACCCTAAAGACGTAGAAACGTACTACCAGGAACCAAACCAGACCCATCTATTATTTGACAGCTCGAACCCAAATTCTTACAGAACTTGACATGCTGGACCCCATCAGTCACCACTGCTGCACTGCAGTCTTTGAAGGTAAAACTTTCTCTGTTACTGTGTGTGGATGTTTACTGATGAGTCTTCTCTAACTCTGCTTGACAAAACTGTAAAAAGCTGTGAAAACACTGGAATACATTCAGTGTTGTTTTTTTTTGTTTTTTGTTTTTTAATCCAGTGCTAATGTTTCTCTAATATTGGATTTGTACAATGCATGAGCACGAGAGGGCTGCAAGGTGGCTCGGTCGTTGCCTCACAGCAAGAAGGTCGCCAGTTTATGTCCCGGTGAGGAAACCCAGGATCTTTCTGCGTGGAGTTTGCATGTTCTCCCTGTGTAGTGTGGGTTCTCTCCAGGTTCTCCAGCTTCCTCCGACAGTCCAAAAACATGTTGAGGTTAATTGGTGATTCTAAATTGTCTGTAGGTGTGAATGTTAGTGTGCTTGGTTGTCTGTCCCTAAGTGTTGCCCTGTGATAGACTGGTGACCTGTCCAGGGTGTCCCTTGCCTTCACCCTAAGTCAGCTGGGATCAGCTCCAGCCTCCCCGCGACCCTCGTGAGGATTATAGATATAGTATAGATAATGGATGGATGAATTTTTGCTTTACGTGTGGTTTTCAATGATATCAAAGACTTATCTAATACCTTCTGTGTTCTGTACATTGACAAATTCTGCAGTAGCAAAAGCTACTGCTCTTAGCTTTAAATGATAAAACTTTCAGCTAAAATCAAAAAATTAAAATAATGCCAATTCACCAGATGACAACATAAGTTCAGGACACTGTTGCTTTGACAACTGCTCACATCTGCTTTTAGTATGCAGTATCAGTTTTGCTCAAGTTCTGCTGCTTCCTCTCAAAAGAAATGCAGAGTCATCTGCTTTTAAGGTCAGCTGACCCTTGACCCCACCTAGGCTCACTGCTCTGAGCACACTCTGCTTTGCATGCGTATGTGGACATCAGCAGAGTCGATCACGACACAGAGCAGAACCCTTCACTCCAAAATGTACTTATTACAGCTTGAAAAAACTATAAAAATGTATATATTAATACTAAATGGTTACATCTAAAATCTTTATATTTTTTTTTATGTTTGACTGGTTAGCCTGCAGACATTAAAGAATAATTGCAATTATTATGTAAATATACTTTCAATTCAGACTTCACAGAAATAAATGTGTCAAATAAACTGTGGAAACCTATGACTTCAAACACACCTATTAATGACATGTACTCCCCTCCAAAAATATGTGAACATCCATCCATCCACCCATTATCTATACACTGCTTAATCCTCGCCAGGGTCGCGGGGGGTCGCCAGTCTATCACAGGGCTACACTAAGAGACAGACAACCAAGCACACTCAGATTCACACCTACAGACAATTTAGAATCACCAATTAACCTCAACATCCATCCATCCATCCATTTTCTATACACCGCTTAATCCTCATTAGGGTCGCGGGGGGGCTGGAGCCTATCCCAGCCGACTTAGGGTGAAGACAGGGGACACCCTGGACAGGTCACCAGTCTATCACAGGGC
>NW_007577878.1:440952-442284 GCF_000690725.1 Stegastes partitus | reverse complement strand
AGACAGACAGAGAAGGACTTGTCACCCTGATAACCCAGAAAATATCAAACATGCAGTGAAAGAGTAGTGCTTTAACTCAAAAACACAACATTTTACAAAACTGAACCATGTACTGGGGTTGCAGGGTGACGCAGTTGGTAGCACTGTTGCCTCGTAGCAAGAAGGTCGCCGGTTTGTGTCCTGATGTGGACATCTTTCTGCGTGGAGTTTGCATGTTCTCCCCGTGCAGCGTGGGTTCTCTCTGGGTTCTCCAGCTTCTTCCCACACAGTCCAAAAACATGTTGAGGTTCACTGTTGATTCTAAATTGTCTGTAGGTGTGACTGTGAGTGTGCTTGGTTGTCTGTCTGTAAGTGTAGCCCTGTGATAGACTGGCAACCTGTCCAGTGTGTCCCCTGTCTTCACCTTAAGTCAGCTGGGATCAGCTCCAGACCCCCGCGACCCTATGCGGTGTATAGATAATGGTTGGATGGATGAACCACGTACTGCAGTTTGGATGCCTAAACTTAACCAAGCATTGAACACGTAGTTATTGCTGTGAAAGTGTCAACAAGCTTTGTGGCTCTTTCAAACTGAAAGCCTCTTAATACATCACAGCCTTGTGTTTTTGTGAGTAAATACACTTCTTTCAAATAACTGAGAGTGCAGTTTAGTTGTAGATGTGTTGTTTCTGAAGCCATTTACTAATGACATGTTTGTAGGTTACCACAAAACATTCTGTTGGTGCTGACTTCTCCACCAAACACAGTGAGCTACAGTGGCAGTTCATTATTTTATTTAAACAAATAAAGCAGTGCTTTTTTTGTTTTGAAAAGAGAGAAAATCACCTACATAAACTACACTCATGCATTCATACTGCATCGGTCTATTAGACTTAAAAATGGAGTACTACCTGGGTTGCATCGAAATGCCAAATTAAAACCTGACATAATAAGCTGCAAAGTCAGTGATTCCTACTAGCCAAATTTAAAATGACATAACACATCAAATCTTTGCTTCTGAGCTTGATAGATTTTGATAGATGTAATCTGCTTTTCCTGTTGGTCAACTGATCTTTTGTTCCAGGTTTTTAAAGGACTGCTTCCCTGCTTTGAATCAATTGCGAGTGTCCTTGTGCATTCATGTAAAGTTAATTTATCAGGAGGTCTGACAAATTAGTGTGCAATCACTATAATGGTATTGTGTGGGTCCTCCCATGTTAGTGTCACACTCATGGTCAGCCATTGTGTGCATTCACACAACTTGTGAGATTACCACAATAATAAAGATCAACTACTGCAATGTTTTCACTTTTAGCAACAATTATTTGCAGCTGAAGGGTCCTTGAAAAAAAA
>NW_007577878.1:417121-438118 GCF_000690725.1 Stegastes partitus | reverse complement strand
CATTGTAAAGTGTCATGCAGAAGAAACAACACTTTTAAAATGTTCTGGTTAACAAGTTTGCTGGACCCACAAGCAGAACACAGAAATAATATACATTTTAAGAAGTTGTCTCATAGAACTGATTGTATGATGAAGGGAGGAACCATAGGAGGCGATACGGAAATATTGGAGATGGAGGAGATGACTGTGGCATCACACACTGTGATATACAGAATGAGGCTTTGTAAAGGGAATGAACTGGTGAATAGATGATGAGAGGACAGTTGGACCTGTGGCACAAAGAGGTTGCTGGTCAGACAAGGAATCATGTCAGGAAGCAGATACTACTGAGAGAGTTGACCGATGATGTTACCACAGGAGCAGGTAGAGCAATGTGGTGAGAAGTGAGGTGACACGTTAGGTTTAAGTACTGCAGCAGGTGATTAATGGATGAGTCTCAGGTGGGACAGGTGATTTCTCCTGCCCAGATACAGCCACACACTCACGAACAAAGACAGGACAAAGAGGGACAAACAAGAGACAAAACGATAAGGGGACACATGGGAGGAGAGTGATGGTACCATGACATGTAATACTTAACCTATTCACACTGACCACCTGACAATTGAGCATTTTGTTGTTAAGAAATACCTGAAGACAAAGTTTCAAAGGTTTTACAGACAGATGAAATGAGAGTGAATCTTAAATAAGCAGATGTGTGGACCTGTAGCTGGATCACTAATGGACACAAGGCACCACTTCAAGTGCCAGTAAGGTGGAGGAGAAGCACTGGTATTGCATGAGCTGTTATCATCAGCAATGAGCTTGTTAGAGCGTTTCAGGTTGAAGCTGGACTGAAAATAAACTCCCAAACCTACTGCCAGTTTCTGGATGATGCTTTCTTCAAGCAGTGGTACAGGAAGAAGTCTGCAGCATTCAAGAAGGCCGTGATGTTTATGCAGCGTCATCACTTGCATCCAGATACCTCACCGCTTGGCTTGCCAGAAAAGCCCTCAAAGATGACTGAATAAAGACCTGTTGAGAGCTTGTGGGACCTTCTCAAACATGAGATTTACAGTAAGGGAGGACAAAGCAGCTCTTTGAACGGCATTTGAGAGGCTATGGATGCTGCTTCATAGTGAACAGATCAAGAAACTGAAAGGCTTCATTAGTAGAGGACTCACAGGATTTGTAGGTATACTAGTCACTGAACATTTAAAAAAATAATATTCAGTATATTTAAATATTTGTAATTTTGTGCTAATTATGTATTATACTTAGTCTAAACAAAGTTTGCAGTTTAGTTGACTAATGATTCTGCCTGCAGTTTACTATTGGAGAGACACTGACATGTGGTCTCTATTATGTTTCACCACATTTCAAAATCTGTGGATGTAAAATAATTATAAAAAAATAAAATAAAATAAGAAATTAAAATATAATGACATTTAAACCATGTATCAAATGGCATCTCTTTAATTTATCTTCTCAAAAATGTCAGAACATAAAATCATATTATTATTGTTAGGTCCTTAATATATGACAGTGACAGGAACAAAAAACCCAATTCCAAGAAGATAAGGGGTCAGAAGATTAATCAGGGTTTTTACGTGTACGGATTCACACAAACAGGTCCGTCTAGCCCTGCAGTATCTGAGTGTGAGGCATCTTTAAATAGAAATCATCTTCACAGTTAGGAATGCAGTAAAACCTTGTCAAATTGATTTAACCGGGCTGGAATCTGTCGCTCTACCATACGCAGCTGTTAATACACCCACACTGTTTTCATGACTCTTTGAAGTATGTTTACTTTCTACGCTGCTCCGATCATTTTCAGGAAAGGCCTCATGGGAGATAATGAGAACCAAAGGAGGGTTTCTGCTGCGCCTGAACACGTACTCTTTAGTTTTTCTGCAAGGTCCAAGTGAGCCGGTAAATTTTGCTGGGTGTTGTGAGAAACTGAGAACCAGCTTCTTGCAGGAAAGACAATGCATGGATTTAGGAGCACAAATAATTAAAGAGGAAAGGTTAGCTTAAGATCAGCTGTGTGATATCCATTACATCCGTCCTATCACTCCCTCCAGGAATTAGACAAGACCATGGTTCTGGTAACACTGACAAGTTTATTGCCAATTCAGTGCATTTCCACATAAACTCACTGTCAAACTGTCAAAGATGCACAAATACATACAATACATATGCATATTAGCAGCACAACTAAAACTAAAGATAAATAAACACTGTAAACATTTAGCATATACCTTGCTGGCCACATGTACGCCAAGTGGGAATGCTTCACGTCACAAACAACAACAACAAATTACCAAAGGAAAAATGTTCCTCATAAAAAGGGTTGCCTTTACAAACGCCGCCTTTCAGTCCTTGTGTGACATTCTTGCCCATTACTTGTTGCATGTGCGTCTTGAACAACTTTATAGTGAATGAATGAAACACAAAACACATGTCACAGGTCAACAATGTCCCCCTTGCAACACTAAACAGAAAGTGCTTCCCTTGAGTGGTTAACAAAATAGAAATTAACTAAATAACATATGCAAATCATATTGAATACATTTTTAACATTAATAACAATTATGGCAGCGAAACTTCCTTCTGCCAAGGTCACCAAGAGGTCATCGTAGCCACATGAAATGCTCACACAAACATGTACACTTATAGAGTGCACATATACATACAGACAGAAGCTGCATGGGTGTGTCTTCTCCTGCACCCATAGGAGGTCTCATAATGCTGAAAATTTGGCATGAGCTTGGAGCTGAGCATATGTGTGTGCATTAGCTTGTCCCTATATACATAACACAGTGGGCCATGTCTTTTGTCACCTGCTGTCTATCGTAACAAGTGCTTTGAGATCAGCCAGAGTGAGTCTGAATATTCCAACTTAAAAATCAGAGATCTGATAGTTTAACTGGAATCCCAAATTGGGAATCTATTTGAGTGCAGTTCATGGCCTTTGTGGTTTTAAAAGCTTGGCACAAAAGCTGTACCACTAAAAATGTCACATCTAAACACTGCATCCTTAAGTCATTGTGGAGCTGAGCTGCAGGCCAAGTCCTCTCTGCCTGAGTGCATCAGGTCTGGGTATGTCTCCCAGCCTAAAGGCTGCAGATTAAGTGCACCAGGTGAAGGCGATCTGGTAATCAGGGGGTTTGGAGGCTCTCACACAGAGGGCTATGAGGAGCAAGCAGTGTGTGTGAGAATGGTTGGAGAGTCTGGACTTGGAAGAAGGAGACTGCAGGATTAAAGCTTGATTCAAATACATCTTTTGCATCTACCAAACATTCTACTTCCCAGCATTTGCCAACCTGATGTGCAGTGTTGAATGTTGTTGTTTCCTTAGGTTTTTACATACTTATGAAGGAAGAAGGAGCCAGTGAGCTGTCAGCTATGTTATGCGTCTCTGCAGCTTGCATTGGGATTAAAGAGTTAAAAAAAATAGTACAGTTAAAATGTGGTGTATTTAAAAAGAGGTTCAAGCCAAAAGTAATTTGATAATTGTGATTTTGATTATTTAAAAGCTGTAAGGTTAAACTCATCATTGAACAGTGCTTTGAAATACATTTAATTTATTTTGGGTGCTTTAAATATGTTTTTCTTTTTTAAATACTTAGTTTCAAGACTAATTTCAAGTAGTTTAAAAAATAAGTATTTGATTTTGGGTTATGTTAATTGATTATGGTTTCTTGGGTTACGTTTTCTTGAACTTTGATTGCTGTTTGTGTTTAAAGGTTTTTCACCTGTTGTGGCCTTGATGACTTTCAAAGTAAAAGAAAAAGATGAATCTTGGTCGTTGAGGGAATTGCAGTCCAATCTTCTGAAGTAAGCTGCCTTTTCAAGTGGGGAAGCTGCAGGTTAAACCTCACAAGAGTGAGAAGCACTTGACAGTCATCATGATGTTATCATGTGACAATAAAACATTTTTCAACCTAAAACCAATACAAGGAAAAGATTCCATAGAACAGTCTCCATTGTTGTCTCATTTCCAAGCATTTCTTTAAATAATCCATCTGTGGTCACAAGAATATGCAGGCTGCTCTGACCTTTGAAACTGTCAATGTGGTTGGTGAAGGTAATACTTTAAATACACTGCACATTTTACATATAGATTTTACTCTCTCTTTTTTCTGACAGAAAAGCTCTTATGCAGGTACACAAATGTGTATTGCATTTTCTTCACTCCTTCACCTGTGTTTTGTCTAAGTTGCACCAAAAACAAATCACTAAAATGTTTAGCTCAAGAGCTTTTTTGTGTCAAAGACACATTAGACAACAACAGTGAGAGGATTTCTACACATGTAAGAACTGCCATAGGGAAAAAAAATATAGTTAATTGTGGCTTTACACAAGTAATATAACAGTGTACACCAAAAGCACAGTGATATTAACAGGAGTTATGATAAAACAGTCACACTATCAGTTATGAATCATAAAAAAGAAATATTAATGAACACTAGAAGAGTCCATTTCATCACTTATCACTCATAAAGTGTCTATGTAGGACCACACTACTAAGTGCTAAGTTAACTCTTTGAGGTTACTTTGATATTCTGATGGAATTAGACAGTATCTGACATTAACTAGTACATCTACCAAACATTCTACTTCCCAGCATTTGCCAATCTGTTGAATGTTGTTGTTTCCTTAGGTCAGGAGTGTCAACATCCGGTCCTCGAGGGCCGCAATCCTGCATGTTTTAGACGTGTCCTTCTTCCAACACACCTGATTCAAATGATCAGGATCATTATCAGACTTCTGCAGAGCTTGATGATGAGCTGATCATTTGAATCAGGTGTGTTGGAAGAGGGAAACATCTAAAACATGCNAGTATCTGACATTAACTAGTACATCTACCAAACATTCTACTTTCCACCATTTGCCAATCTGTTGAATGTTGTTGTTTCCTTAGGTTTTTACATACTTATGAAACCCTGGAAGTCTAAATCCATGTTTTTGAGACATCAGTCATTAGTACAATGCAGTTTCAAGGTGGAAATGAGCTGTCAACCAGGAGTCATGATGTTGACTGTTTATTTCTCCCATGATGTGTCTTCTAGTATGAAAAAAAACACTATATGGGCATGTTATCAAGGTTAAAAAATAAAAAATAAAGCAACATATTGTCTCACTGAAAGGCAAGACTATGATGTAGTAGGAAAGACATCCAGTTGAGAAGAGCCACAAAGCCCATGTAAGGAGGTAGAATTGAGGCTTATGTCAAAAACAGGACCTTCCCTAAGGAGACCTGGGTTTGTGTACTGTCTCGACCATTATTCTTAGACTTAATTTTTTTTTTTTCCACTCACAGTTTGGTTAACTTTAGGCACCACCTAAACATCAATTTCATAAACACCACTTTATCATCTGTAGGGTATTTTAACATATCAAACACTCCACAACTGGTGTCGTCACAATAAGTGTTCGTATTTGTAGGTGGTGCTTTCTGGTAGCATATTAATACAGAAATTGAGAAAACAGACATCACACAAGAAATCATTTATTGCTTACGCTGTAGTGGAATACATAACTTTTATACTTCTGCGAAAGAAAAACAATAAGCACGGCCAAACAGAGTGGAAGACCCCCTCTGGTGAAAATTAAGCTCTTTACCATGTTAACATGTTCATATGGGTTTTTTTTGAATATGCTGGAAGACATATCAGGAGCAAAATATTTTTTAGCATATACTTTCCCGGGGAAAATAGATTTTTCATATCTTGGGGTTGGAGCATAGGGTCACTCAGATAGGGCACACAGATAGGGTTTAGAGTCTTGGTTGTGTGGTCCTTGAACCTCAACTTTCCAATCAGTAGCAAAGATCCTGCATCACTAAGCCATCATTGCCACATAAATGCACTTTGGCCCGCACAGGGATCGAACTCAGCCATAAAATTGTTAGTAAACCCCATGGTTAAATATTCTTCTATTCTTCTAAATATTATTCTGCTGTGCACTGATGACAATCTCAAAAAAAACAAAAAACAGATTCAGACTTCAGTAGTTCAAAATTCAACAAACCTAAAGTATCCAAATCCTGTCAACTTGTAGTGTAGGGCTTTCTGCTGTTCTTCTTCAAAACCAGTTTCCATTGTGCATATATGTATAGCTAGAATATTCCAATATTACAGCTTGCCATTGAGATACCAGAGAGGTACTGCAGATCCTTCCTTCCTGCTGCTTTCAGACTTTACAACCAGTCATACTTCTCTGTGGAACAATATCAACACATTCTGTGAAGTATTAATAATTTATATTATTATTATTTAATATTATTTATATTTTAATTTAAAAAACCCTATGCAATGTCTATTTTCCTACATTTACTAGAATATATGCTACATTGTTATTTTTCTGCTTACATACAATCTGTGCAATACAGACAATAATCTGTGCAACTATTAATACTTCTCTCAGTATTTCTATTCATAGAAGAATATCACTGATATGTACTTTTTATGAACTGCTACCTTTAGAACTTGTGTGTATATTTTGGTTTATTTTTGGTTTATTTTTAATTTTTATACGACAGTCCTTTATGTTTGCACTATCGTTGCTGTTGCAATGCTGCAAATGTCCCCACTGTGCGATTAATAAAGGCTTATCTTATCTTTGTATAGTGTAGGGTAGTTTTACACTGTCATAGGTGAGCTGATGTGCTCAAGCTGCAATGAGTGATGGAGGGGTGGGTGGAGAGATTGGCAGCAATGTCATTGATCTCACATTATAGAGGAACTAACAGTGTAGAGTTATATAAAAGTCATTTAAAGGCAAAGATTTATTAAATCAGTGACCAGGGATGGACAGCTGTGGCTCAGGTGGTAGAGCGGTTGTCCTCTAATCGCAAGTTGGCGATCCCCTCGCCCCTTCACAGTCGATGTATCCTCGGGCAAGACACTGAACCCGAAGTTGCTCCCAATGGGAACAATGGGTGCTCTGTCGCTATAGGTGTATTAATGTGTGTGTGAATGGGTGAATGAGAAAAGAATGTAAAGCACTTTGAGTACCACCAAGGTAAAACACGCTATGTAAATGCAGACCATTAACCTTAAGAGAACCTCAGTTTTTCATCTGAACTCAAAAATATTCTAATAAAACTGTCAGACTGCAATCTAAATTCAAAATGTTTATTCACTGACAGACAAGATACAGAATTATATGCACCACATTGTTATAGATCAGGCTCTAAGCAGCAGAAAAACAAACAGGAATGCTAGTTCAGCTATAGTGATTAAGTGTGTGAATCAGCCTAAACTTGATTTACTAACATTACAGCTAAGAAAACTAAGAGTAATGGAGAAATTAGGAGAACTGTGTCCTGTGGTTGAATTGAATGATGTTTTGTTTCATGGGTAAACCAGCAGATTCATGTTACACTTCAGAAATTATGACACAAATAACTGTCCATACAGGTCACTGGACGGTGTAGCCGATTGTCAAGACACATTCCTCCACACATACTCTACCGGTATCGAAATGTATTTGACATTTACCCCCTGCTGATTTTTATTCTGGGCGAGTGGTCGTCGGTGTGTGTGTGCGCGCGCGCGTGCCCGTGTTCCTGCATGCGGCCATGTGACAGACCGATCGGAGTTGTCCAGCCTCCTCTTTTTTTGACTCGCTTGCAGTTGCATGGATCGTATTACTGGCTGGTCTCCCCGCACCGCTGAGCCCACCGCCTCTGCACCAATCACAGCCTGCCTTTTCTTACGAGCACATGCATGCACGATCGTACAGACTCTGACATACGCACACACGTACACACACGCACTCACGGCGATACCTCGCTCCGGTTCTCCGCTGCCTTCACATGCGTCCACACCGACTCCGCGTTGCGCTGGCTGCGCCAAGATGAGCGTTGTCGCCACGGTACCATCTGAACGGTACCTTCCCGTCGCCTGACTGAGTCAGAGCCAGATAGAGAGAGAGAGAGAGGGACACACACACACACACACACACAGAGCGAGCGAGAGAGAGCGAGAGAGAAAGAGAGAGAGAGAGAGAGAGAGACCATCTTTCCTCCCTCAAAACCCATCTTACCTTCGCCTGGAAGAGACCGCAGCGCCAGCCGTTTGTTTCGGCATCTTTCTTTTTTCCCCCCACCCCTCCTCCTCCTGTTCTTTCTGCATCCCTTCGTTACTGTCGGTCTCCCGGTTTTATAAAGAAACCGGAGAGCCCGATCGTGATTTGTGGAAATACATTTTGCATTTTTTCCCCCTGCTGGGTGTTGGTAGCGCGCAGTTGGTGCGCGCTTCTGCAAATTCCGGTGAATGGTGGATTTGGCAAACATGGAGACCGTGGAGAAGGAATGCGGGGCCCTCGGGGGTCTATTCCAGGCGATTGTCAACGACATGAAGGTAAATGAAAGTTTTTTTTCTTTCTCTGACATTCCATGGTTACACACATGTGTTCCATCCCTGAGAACAGCCACAGCCTCATCATAATGGAGCTGGTGTCTCGCTCTCAGATACTCGTTTAAAATGCCAGGACACACGCCTCTCCTGATTAACTGGTGCTGATTTTGGTCGTATTTAACATCGGGATGACTAAATGATGGCACCGATTTACTGACAGGGATGCGGCGGCCCGGTGGGTTTTTACTGCGAACCCCCCTACCCCCCTCCTCCACCAACATCTCCAGAATATTGGCTGCGCATGCAAACGTCAATGCATCCATTTTCGGACGCACTTGACGTGATCATGAAATCTCTCTGATTAAACGGGACCACGACACTCACGAAGCAGCCAGTCTGCTGTTTTCATTCAGCTCGTTTTGCTCGTCTGGCATTTTGCGGTGAGACGCGCAGAATTTGGTTTGTGTGTAGCAGGATGATCACGCACATACACGAGCCCCGTGTAACCCCGTATTAGCCAATTCATCTCGATGGCTTTATAGAGCACACTGGCATATTAGAGAGGCCTATAAAAATCCAATCAGATCTGCGTCCCTGCTGTGTTTGGCACATTCCTTTGGCCTTCCTTACACGTGTGAAGCAGGGTGGATAATTGATTGAGAATCGTGGTCTTGTTTTTCTTCAGAAAAGGTGCCCGCTTCACTATTGTATATTCAGCTTAGCTTCTTTTTTTCAATGCTTGGCCCAGTGTGCGTCTCCGTGAGAGTGCAGCGTCATTGATTTTCTGTCAGGCTGATCTGGCAGGAAAACATGAAGGCGTGAGAAGCCGTGCAGCCGTCGGACAGACAGTCTCCCTGCCTCTCTGTCCGTCTGTCTGTTCCCTCTGCCCGCCTGTCTGTCTGATCAGTCAGTGATTCTGCAGCATGATGGCTCCAGCATGGCACTAACAGCGGCCACTGCCAGGTTTAGTGGTTCAGTACCCACCCAGGCAATATGCACTGTGAGCTGCTGGAAGATGCTTCGGATGAAAGCCTCCATCAAATGGTTCAAGATACAGTCTCTGTAAATCCGCCTGTCAGACGCCCATGCACCTCTGCATGTTTTTCTGTCTGTCTTTCATTCCATGTCTTGCCTCTTGTCTTTGTCGCTCCCATTTTAAACGTTGATGTTTATGCACCCTGTAAATTTAATATGTGTGCATGTTTTTTAATTAGAGGTTTTATGTATGCCAATCCCCCCCCTCCCTCTTTAGTGTGTAAATGATACTGCTTTTCTCCTCTGCATTTCCCTGCTTTCTGTATGACCCTAAAAGCTAGAGGTCACAGCCAATGCTAAAGTCTCATTGTGCTTTAAGGACAGATTATTGGTTTTGTGTTGTCAGTGAGACGTGCGGGAGAAAGGGGATACACAAACATGATCCTGGATATCAGTACTAATCCATGATTATTGGCTGTTTATGACAGTAAATATAGAACAGATTCATTTCAGTTTAATTTAAGTCAATATTTCATATTGTACAGGTGTATAATGAAATTACTGAATAAAAAAAATCTACAGAAGAGTTAACGCTGACGGTAGCATGAAACGGACCACTTTATGCACATGACTGTTTTGTCTCCATAAAGAATTGACTTGAGATAGATTTGAAAAACATTGTTGAACATTGAAACAGCAGAGGCAGACCTATTCAGACTTTTAGTCCCAAGTGCTGGTCAGGCTCGAAAACACACTAGATCCTACACTGCCTACATACTGCACCTTGGTAGCACCCTCCCCTCTTGCTTAAACTACATTTAAAATGTGTGGTCTGCAACTCCAACATGAGACAACCATCATATGGCTCATATGACTTTCAAACTGTACCTCGTTCCGACTAAAAGATGAGGCCAAATACTGATGGAGGTATCATACATTCAAAATTGAAATCAGCAATACCAAGGTTGTAGTATTATTTTGATAGCATAAATATTTGAATCTCAAAGTGTAAATGCTGGCTATTAGTCAATGGGGGTGTCAAGATTCATAAAGTACATCTCAGACAAACCGGTTTGTGCAAAGACGATTGCAAAACAGTATAGATAGTGTGTAATGGGCAGTATTGTGGCATAATGTGCTTTCAAAAAAAAAAAAAAATCAGATTCCGATGAAGTATTATGGCCTCGTAATGCTTACTTAGATTGTTTTGGTTCTTTCCCACTGTTGCCCATGCTTGCTCATAGGGAATCCAAAGGCAACTTTGGCTTGTTTGGTACTCTGTATAAAATTCACAAGGTCTTCACCTTACTATATCAAGTGCTATGAGATGACATATGTTGTGAATTGGTGCTATACAAATAAAGTTGAATGGAATCAAATACAGGTTTTTTGAAATTTAATTAATTTTTTTTTTAGATCAGCAATATCACCTGTGGACATTTGTTGTATTTCATATGCTGTGGTAATCCAATACTAATACCCAGACATCACAGTAAGGAGATCACTTTGGGAATATGTTCTTTCCGTGTCATGTCAAACTGAAACTAAATGAATGGCAGGTGAACTCAGTGGCATGAATGTCACGCTCAGGCAGGACTCGCATGCGTTTCAGGCTTCATTGGTCTCAAGTCTTATTCAGTTTGAATGGGGTGATGTCATGCTTTGCAGAACTGAATTATGGGTCTGCTGCTTTACTTTGCTTGTATTACTTGCAGAAAAGCAATCAATACAGTCGTCGAGGAGTTGTGAAAAGCTCAGTTTATACCTTTATGCTAATATGTCAGCAAAGACACCCTCTCACAGGTTAGGCACACCCACTATCAGGTGCTGAAGTCCCACTCTGGTTGTTGATTTGACGTTGCTTGCTTTGTGATTGGAAATTAGCAGGAGCGACACAGATTTTAAATTTGTACTTTGGTAAACATCGAGGAGTTTCTTCTGTCAGCTGTATAATGGAATGCATCGGCCACACGGATCATAAATCAGGGCAGTTTTAAAGGGTTCCATACTAATGGAAAATCACTATTCTGCCAAATACAACCATTTTGAGATGATAACAGACGACAGAGTGCTCACCCCTTTGAAAAGTGCTTCATGTACTCCTCCTTAACAGATTACAGGATGTACGTATCAAGTGAGCAGGTACAGGAGAAGATGTTTTGCATCATTGCCATACATCAGAATCAGCTTGTTCTCTCAAGCACTGATGCTTAAACATAAACACACAGAATCATTGTATAAAGAATCTCACTTTAAAGGCTTCTCCCTGCTTCTCTCTTTCTCTGTTTATCTGTGTTTCATCCATTATTCATTGGTTTTTCTAATGGTCATCCTGTTTATGTTACCCAGCTGAAATATATGGGTCACTCAATTGGGTTAAAAACTATACTGCTCTAATCTGGAATGGATGAACTCTGCAAGCCTCAATGAGTAAGTGAATGGCTGTTAGTGAGTGGATGAAAATCACTGAGTCATAACCCCTTCAACTCTCTCTGACTCAACATGAAACAATGTGTCTTTAATCAGTTTTGATGCGCACCAAAGAAGAATCCATTTGTGAAATGAAACAAAAGAATTAATAGTTTTTCTTTGTTGGTTCTCGGAAACAGGCTGGTTTGGTGACCGAATTGACGCAAGACTTGTGCAATCATAGTGACTGCAGAGGAGACATTTTTAAAATACCAATGCATGATGCATAGCACTCTTCTGCCTGAACCACCAAAGTCCACACAATTCACTTTCAAATGCATAAAGTACAGTTGAATTCTACAAAGGAGGAACATATATTAATATGTAGCTTAATAATGTTTAGTCATTTGTAAGATATACTGTTCAAAAGTAGGAAAAAGGAAAAAACATCAGTTCATTGGTTCCAGCTGCCTGCTCCTGATTGTTGCCTTAAGACACTGTATTCTTCAAATATATTGACAACCTCCAGATTGTCCAGTAGCTCAGTCCTGTACATGCATTTTTTTTTTTTTATCATACACAAGTTTCTGATGAACCATGACCCTGTGATGGACTGGTGACCTGCTCAGGATGTAGCCTACCCAGTATCACCTTCGATGGCATGTCAAATATTTACCCCATTTTAAAGAATATTATTCTAATTCATCCCATGTGGTGTTCATGTGCAGCCAATTTGCCAAGATGTGACGTAAACCAGTTCCTGTTGTGGTTTCTAAGGTCTCACATCATCCACCTTCAAATAGATACGTGTATGAATCCAACCTGATCCAGAAGGTGTGGCAGTGTTTCTTGGGTCTCCTGTACAATTTTGGAATAAAATGACAAATATTTGAAACAACTTTAATTAAGATTCATGTTTAATAACAATATTAACATTTTTTACATTCTGTCAAGGCGTCCTAATAGATTAGATTATTAAAAACTGAAAAGTAGGTTGACACAAATCTAATGATGCAACTATCCTGATTGTAGTTCCAGTTACTCAGATGTGACAAAAATGTTAAATTACATTGTTAATTTAAAACACAATCACAATCAAGCAAAGGAAGTAAAAATAATTGTGAGCTGCAGCCCTAAAAATAAAGACATAGAATAAAGTAACTGCTTTTACTTGCTGCACAGTTGTTTATGCAATTCCTGGTGAGCACAGTAAGTGTGCTCATCTTGTGAAGATGCCATTGTGTTGGAACCTCCACAAAAATAACTTGGTAGATGTTGAATGCTGTATTCTGATTTATAATAGATCTCAACAACAGCCAAAACTAAGCTATTCATTTATGCAATTTGTAACCCAGTTGATTTTAAATTGTAGTACATTTATTTATTTTTGCAGCTGAATCTGCATGTTTTAATGGGAATGCTAAATACCCCAATATCAATACCTGTACACGAGATCCGTGTTAGAGTAACAGTCATTTTTGCAGCATTTGGAGGTGAAAATTTTTTTTGGAAGGTTTGGCTTGAGTCAAAACTCTCTTTTAGGTTTGTAGACATCCTCTGAAGTCATTATGCCACCCTGCCATGCCAAATTTATTATGTTTTCATTGTTTGCCAGTGGAATTTTTACCTGGTGCTTTGAGATGCCACGCGCACTCATGAGTTCACAAAAAGAGCCAAACTAAATGCCGTTGGATGCCAACGTCAGCAGATTGGATCCATGCTGTTTAGAAAGCACTTTTTCTTCCTCTTTCCCTTCATCTTCCTCTTCCTCCTCCTGCCTCTCCCTTCCTCTTTCTCTGCTCAGCAGGTCGTCCACCCAGTGAGGCCAAGTTGGCTCATCTGTTTTGCGTTGTGTACAATGATTAGGAATAACAGTAAATAATTAATAATGGAGCAGTGGGAGCTTGGGAGAAAGTTGTGATATTAAAACATCAGTTATAAAGAAAAACCTTGCAGTTTGTGATGTGTTGATATTGTGTTTACAATTAAAATGTCTGGCAGTTTACATATTAAACCTTTCCATACATACATGCACACTTAGAGTTATCTCTCTGCATGCGTGCGTGTGCGTGTGTGTGTGTGTGTGTGTAAGGGCGTTATGTAGTTGTCTGCCAATGTGTATTCCTTGAGGCTGTGTCTTGCAACATTCTAGTGAATTACACACCCACAAGTCACAGAGGGGCAATGTGATAATATGAAGAGGTCATGTTCACGGTCAACTGACTAAATTAACCAGTTACTGGATACAGGCTAATGTTTTGTTGACATCCTCTCAGTATTCTGAGAGTATTCTCAGTTTCCTGGTCAAACTTGTATTTCTGTTATCTCATACTGACTGGCAGTACATGTGCACAGTTCCAAATTGCTGCAAAAAGAATGTCAATGGACATTCCCAAAAAAGGATGTGGTGAATAAGATGAGCATAAATATGCTATACTTTGTCCCAGATGTTAAAATAATAAAATAACTCAGTGTTGTTGCCCTTGTTTTCATCGCCCTTTCATAGAACATTTTTGTAACAAAACCCTGAGACAACGGGACTGAAATAATAGTGGTGCTTAAAAAGTCCATGACTGGTTTCCTTTATGGCCTTGTCATTCTATGGACCGATTTTAATAATATATGCTAATATATACTGTTGATTCAGCTTAAAAACTAAACATTTTCTGATTTTAGCAAGGGTTGCACAGTGACTTGGTTGTTAGCACCGTCGCTCCACAGTTAGAAGATCCCCAGTTCGCATCCCGGTTCATGTTTGCATATTCTCCCTGTGCAGTGTGGGTTCTCACGGCATTCTCCGGTTTCCTCCCACAGTCACAAAACATGTTGAGGTTAATTGGTGATTCTAAATTGTCTGTAGGTGTGAATGTGAGTGTGCTTGTTTGTCTTTCTATGTGTAGCCCTGTAATTGACTGGCAACTTGTCCAGGGTGTCCCCTGCCTTCGCCCTGAGTTGGCTGGGATAGGCTCCAGCCCCCCCGGCGATCCTAGTGAGGATAAATCGGTGTATAGATAATGGATGGAAGGATGTTTGTGTAAAACGTTGATGTTGATGCAGCCTTGATGTCATCAAATATGCTGACTAGTCATGGCAGCACTAAAACAGTTTCTCTCAGGAAATGTAATCTAACATGTTTATGTAGTAAAAACCTATGCAAGGATTTTCTGCACACTTTGTGGTTGTGAAAATTAGATGCACAAATGTACAGTGACAGTATCTGTAGGTTTTACAAAAAAAAATAAAAAATCCATAGAATGCCTGTGTTTATGGTAAATATTGTATTTATACATAAGTGGCACTCTGGATCAGAAGTTATATCTTTCTTAATTATATATACAGAGGCAAATTCAAGGAAAAAGCAACATTTAGGTATGATGACACCAAGTGACGCTAGAATAGCTTCAACGTGCCTCAGTATTGATTGTTCAAGACTGGAGCTCTTCTGGATGTATAAACACCATTCTTCCACAAGAACATTTCGTATTCAGTGTTTTGATGATGGCAGTGGAGAGTGCTGTCTGACATGTCAAGTCCATAATATCCTGTAAGTGTTCAAGTTTAGATCTTGCAACTCCGAAGGCCATAGCATATAATTTACATCCATTTATTCAGTGACCATCTGTGTTCTATGGATAGGAATATTATCATTATAGAAGAGATCATGGCCATCAGGATAGAAATCTTTCATCATCATACTAAACAGGGGTGGGTAAAAATATTGATTCATCAATGCATTGCGATAGATTTTTTCACAGTTCAATATCGATTCAGAAAAGCCTCTGAATACAACAACATGGAAGCAAGTAGCAGCAGCGTTAAGTCGGCGCCTGCGACTTTAAGATCTGATGTTTGGGCTCACTTTGGATTTAATTTGTAAACCCGGAACACAGGTAACAGACAAGAGTCAAGTCAAGTGTAAACTGTGCCTGGCAGTATTAAAATACTGCAATAATACTACAAACCTGCGCAATCACCTTAGCCGAAATCATGCTGATGTTATGCAGCAACCTGTGGCTAAACCAAGACAGATGCGACACATCCTTTCTGTGTAAACTGCTGCCAAGCTCTGCCGGCACACAGAAGATAACGGAGTCTGTGGCTGTCTTCATATGCAAGGACCTACGACCTTACAGTGTCATGGGAAATGCAGGTTTTACGAAGATGCTACACACACTCGAACCCCGATACGCCATACCAACATGCAAACATATGACTGAAATCGCCTTCCTGAAGGTGTACACAGAGGTAACGACAGCGGGTTTGGAGTCGTTGAAGTTATAAATTAAATGTTTTGAGTTATACCATGGCTGGTTATTTTGAACTTCTCAACAGGTACTCTAATAAATTATTTGTGCATTTCGACTTATTACTGAATTGATATCGAAGTGTTTAAATCAATATGGAATCAAATCGATATGGAATCAAATTGTTACCCAAAGAATCGAAATTGAATCGAATTGTGAGGTTCTTTACAATACCCAGCCCTAGTACTAAGGTGATCACTCAGAACAACTTTGTGCTGACTCGCAGTGACTCTTTTCTCTGAGGCCAGCACAGTTTAATAGAGCCACCAGATGCCCTCACTGTTGGGATCAAGGGGTGAGGTTTCTCCTTCTACTTGTCACCCATATGTATTTTAGATATGTTAAACAACAACTGTCAGTGTGAAGGGGCCTCAACTTCTCTACAAATACATATTATGGTAGTATAGTTATGCTGTATTGTGCTAAGTCATGCTCTGCATTTTATATTCTAAACAGAATCCATTTGACATTGCAGTTTTATATTCACGTTAAAAAGAGATTTTAAAGACATTCGTTGCTCCAGCACGGCTCCAGCCAAGAACTGTCGGATGCTCAGGGCATTATGGACAGGCACGTTGTCATGGTGAAGCAGCCACGACTTGTCCTGCCACAACTCTCACCTCTTCTCTTGCACTGAATGAAGCAAACGCTGCAGGATCTCTTTGTAGACGTGCTGGTTGATCGTCTGAAGGGGAAAACTCGTTGTTTGTATTTTGGGTTTGAAATATATCTTTTGTGACACCAGTCCTGGAATTTTTCTGACACACCTTGTATATCAAAACTCACTTACGTGTTCAGACCACAGCTCCTAATTGGTAGAACACAATTGTAATACCTACATTTGTCCACAGCGCAAAACATAGCCATTTCACAATAAGGGCTCTGAAATTGTAGCATGGCTACATTTCATTTTCCTAGTCATTTCTATGGGCATATTTTAGGTCACTGCCGAGTTTTTCCCTGGCGTGAACAGAAAACATGGCGGACATCCCTTCTATTTTTGGTGGAAACTGCTATATTTTAAATAGATTGTGGCTTTAGCTTTGTTTTAATTACTTTTCTAGCGACAAATGTATACTTTATTTTCATTAAATCCATTCAGTTTATGTATACGATTCGTAGTTTTTTCGTTTCGACATACATTCTTTTAGGTCTCTCAACGAAATTGTAGGAATACTGCACTTTAAATTTGAGCCTAAAATATTGTTTATGTGTTAAAACAACCCAGTCTCACGGCAGTTTGTGAAATAGTCATGAAACTTTATCTACTGATTCTTGTCCAGGGACGCGTATTGGCCAAATTTTTCAAACTAATACATTTCAATTGGACTTGTCTTTCGTGTCTGGGCCAGGTTTTTTTTCCCCCATTAGATAGCGCATATTAGAGCAGGGTCATATGGCCAAAAATATTTATCACGATATAAATGAGAAAATTTGTGGGTGGATAGCAGTGGGTGAATATTCAGACCGACGGGGTGGAAGTGGGACGCACAGGCAAATGAACAATATTCCGATATTCAGGCCCAGCCCTACTGTGTCGGCTGATGCACTGCATTCGCCCTCCTCCTCAGTCGCCGCCATGCTTCTCGCTCCATGTGCAGTAGACTGGCCAAAAACAGCGGCACCGCGCATGCATGTTTTACTCAAATTTTATTGCGATATTTCCATTTCATATTATCCTCTAACATTACACCGGTATTACTGTGCACGGTATGATATGGCCCAGGCCTTGCGCATATGCTGTGATGACCTGTCCAGGGTGTCCCCCGCCTTCACCCTTCATATTTAGCGTGGGATAAGTTTCCAGCCATTGTACTCAGCTGGAACACATGGTCTGCATGCTGGGATACACTGGGTTGGTATACTTCAGTGGGAACATGTTGCATTATAATCGTTACACCAGTATGCAGTATAAACTTTTTGAGCATGTATATGTTAGTAGACGATTTGAAAATAAGAAAACACTGAGCCAATCGCCACAGCTTCTTCACAGAGGTGTGCCACTGTACGTTTTTCATCACCATGGAAATGGAGAGTGAAGCTGTTCTGAGATCGCTCTGAAAGTGATCCCAACGATATCACTCATAGCTATTATTTAATTGTGATAAAATACATGTGCTTTTACTGTGTTTGGACTACATACTCGTCGTTACTTTCATTTCTCTGTAAACGAACACAACTCTGAAAAGAAGAACACATGCAGGAAAATGCCAACCAGAAGATGTACCATGATCGCAGCGATGAATAATCTGACTATTGTAACTGAGAGGCCAGTGGTGGGGAACGTATCTGTAGCTTTGTGAAGCTTTTAGCTAGCTCGTCGAGTGTGGCTACATTAGCTACTAGCTAAACCTAGCTGCTGCTTCATCTTCTTACAGTATTCTTCTTCTTCTTCTTCTTCTTCTTCTTCTTCTTCTATTGATTTGGTGGTTGGCATCCAAAGTTCAGGTGCATTACCGCCACCTACTGTACACACACACAAAAAAATTACAGACTCTGTAGGATGGATCTTAATTTTTAAAATATTTTTTCTGAGTTTTTTTTTTTACTCCTACTCAAGTAGCTATTTTTAAAATTCTACTTAAGTTGTTATATTCTATATATTCTTATGTTTTTGTTTATCATCATACCAGTCTCTTGTTCCACTACATCCCAAAGGCGCTTTATTGGATTAAGATCAGGTGATTGTGGGGCCTTTGGAGTACAGTTGTACAAATTGTACAAATACTCAATTAGTACTAAGGAGCCCAAAGTGTGCCAAGAAAATGTCCCGCAAACTAGCGCATCACCACCAGCAACCTGAAACGTTGTTGCAAGGCAGGATAGATCCATGCTTTAATGTGGTTCATACCAAATTCTGATCATCTGAATGTGGCAGATAAACTTGTTAAAAATGATAAACCATCCATCCATCTCTTTTCTATAGTCTGAAATGCGTTCAAATTTAGCGTATGTATGTAGCTTACGTATTCTGTCAGATAACATGCAAGCATCATATGAAATTAACACTTGCTGTAAGAATGTAATAAATGCTAATTCTGCCATTTTACTTTACTTTTCCCTTACACCAGGGACACACATTTAGCCTGTATATGATTATCAATACACTACTACAGAAAGACATGTAGATGGATTGTTGAATGTGTCCAGCAATGTCACAATCTACTTCTATTACTGTTTCGAGTGTCCTCCATGATTAAGCTTGACATGGTTACCTCCACCAATAATAATAATACTAATAACAACAAATAGAACAGTCCATACAATTGGAGATTTAGTACAATAAAGGGACTGCCAAATAAATAAAAAAAACAATGAGTTACTAACAACGGAAATTAGGCCTTGTTTGAACATATGGGTGTAAGGCTCTTAGAGAGTGCTTTTAACATAATAGTGTATTTATGGTAAATGAGAGGCCATTGAGTAACTACTATATACGGTATAGTTATATCGCCATATGACTGTTGTTAAAACACATGAACGAGGGTAACTCTGAAATTGTTCTCCTGAGGAGATACAGCAGCCAGAAAGGATGTCTTCAATGTTAGGATTAGGATCGTATGAAACATGGTTTAACCAGAAAAAAACATATTTAACAAAACAAACGACGAACCAAACAAACCGAAAATGACACCCATGGGTTCCAGTAAGTGATGCTGCCACAGCAGCATCCAAAAAATATAGAAAAGAAGTACTAGGAAATAATAATTAAGTAGTAAAATAAGTATATACACAAGATGACAAAAATATAGTGATGCTGATGTTGTCCAGTCTTATTGCAGTTGGGAGGAATGACCTGTGGTAGTGCTCCTTCTTGCAGGGTGGATGCCTCAGTCTGCTGCTGAAGGAGCTACTTAAAGCCCCCACAGTCTCATGCTGCGGGTGAGAGGTGTTGTCCATGATGGATGTGAGCTTTGCTAACATCCTCCTCTCACCCACCTCCTCTGTGGGGTCCAGGGAGCAGTTCAGGATAGAACCAGCCCTCCTGACCAGTCTGTTCAGTCTCTTTTTGTCCTTGTCTGTGCTCCCTCTTCCCCAGCAGACCACTGCATAGAAAAGAGCAGACGCCACCACAGTATCAGTGTTTTTGTTCACGCCAGGGAAAAACTCGGCAGTCACGTGACCTAAAGTATGCCCGTAGAAATGACTAGGAAAATGAAACGTAGCTGTGCTACAATTTCAGAGCCCTTATTGTGAAATGGCTACGTTTTGAGCTGTGGACAAATGTAGGTATTACACTATTTGGTGTGAGACTGGCTTGTCTGTGCACACTGCAGCAGGTGTCTGCAAAGGCAGATGTGTTCATGCATGTGCATTTTGGTCAGTGTGCAGTAGCTGTGGGCCATATGTGCATGGGGCAACGCAGATGATTTAGCAAGTTGTCAAATAGCTGCAGGTTTCACTTCAATATCCAGCTACTTCTGTCCATTTGTCAAAGTGCTATATAAATGTGTGATATGCACTGACCATAATGGGCAGACGATGAAGCTCATGTCACACCGAGGTATTGGTATTTTTGTTTTTCTTTACAACTTGAGGGAGTTCCCTGGGAAGGGTCTTGCCTGCCTCCTCATTATATTAATAAACTGGAGAGACAAGATCATCAACAAACCAGGAGAACTGGAAGTAAACTGGTCAGTATCCTCAGAGAGACTGCCCATTGTTATCCATTCCTTTAAAGGCCAGTGACAATTATGTCCCATGACTCTGGGCCATGATGCAGAACTGAAGATGCTCTGTGGAAGCGTATCATTTGTCCAATCTGTGGTGTGTTTGTGTCTGTGTGGTCCAGGGGACTTCCCACTGGGCTGCGTGTCAACAGAAAGTGGGAGGAAAAAGACAGATTTCTCATCCTTGTGACTCCTTTGTGTCCATGCAGCCTTAGTTCCACCAGACCAATAAGTCTTCTTCAGAGCAGACATTTTGACTTGTCATAATAACATAAATGGGCTGCAAGGTGG